>NW_016690386.1:546629-647923 GCF_001604755.1 Lepidothrix coronata
CTCAGTATATAAAGTGGGGGAAAGAAGGAGGAAGGGGGGAATGTTTGGAGTTGATGGCATTTGTCTTCTGAAATAACCATAGTGCATGATGGAGCCCTGCTCTCCTGGAGATGGCTGAACATCTGTCTGCCCACGGGAAGCGGTGAATTACTTCCTTGCTTTGCTTTCCTTGCGTGCATGGCTTTTGCTTTTCCTATTAAACTGTCTTTATCTTAACCCAGGAGCTTTTAGCTTTTATCCTTCCAATTCTGTCCATGAGCTCACTGGTGGAGGAGTGAGTGAGCAGCTGTGTGTTACTTGATAGCTGGCTGGGGTTAAACCATGACATTTATTTAAAAACAATTGTCTGCATCTTTATGTTAATGTATTTGCCCCTCAAAATGAAAAATACATTATAAAAGAACATACATTCTTTTACACTCGTTATTTCATACATCTCTAATTAGTATAAAAACAGTGACAAATGTCTGCCAGGTAATAAGATACACAGTGCTAACCCCTATTGCTGAATAAAACACATTCACTAGTAATTGATCAAGATGTATCTTCTGATAGAGGTTTCCCACTGGCCTTTCACATTGAAATATCTTTACATTTGGATGATATACTTTACTTACAGTTACTATACCCAGGCAAATGGTAAAACTATTGTTGCCCCATCCTATGTGCAAAGACCCTCAGGGAAAACCAGATGGTTACTGACTCACTTCACAACGTTATTGTATTAACAAGATCCACTGATAAGTGGTTTCCCACACTTAAGTTATGAGAACCTTTTTTCTGGAATTCACCAGGCACTTGGAGGCTATTTATGCTGCCATTAACAGCATATGCTGTGCACACATACAACGCTCAGTGACAGAATGATTTGCAGGGCATGGAGTAGGCTAGAGAAAAGGGATGCTGAGCTGTCAAAGTAACGTCTCATTAAATCATATGAAAATAGTGAAGAGGAAAGAATAGGACATAGGGAGAAGTGGAATAAAAACAATTTAAATAGCTTTCATGCTGTTTCTAGGAGACTATGTAACATAGCTGCTGAATGGAAGATGCCTGCTGTCAGCAACAAGCAACAGTAAAACAGAAGGGCAGGGGGCTCAAAGAGGGAAAAAAGGGGTACACACAGACACTGGTTATTAATCACATTTCAGATTGCCGATTTCCCCTAGAGAACTAAATTAAATAAAGCATGAGGAAGCCAATATAACCAATGGAGAATTTAAACACAGAAGAGCCTCAGCTTTACTAAAACAATGATGATAAATTTAATAGAAACACAACATTAGCACTTTGATAGATGTGGAAGTGTTTTATATCTCTACCAGAAACACTAAGGTAGACTTTGTGCACAAGACTGAGCTGACAGCACAGGTCATTTCTTTTGCAGAAACAAGAACATACTGGTCAACAAAAGAGTACGGCTGCAAGGAATCTGTGCCTTAGAGACAGATGATACTGAAATGTTGCTCTTCGGCCTCAGGTCATTTACAGAAGTAGCTCAGGAAATGTTTTTACAGATGAGAGGACACACCAGTACATAAAGTCCCAGTTCCAAAGAACAGAAAGTCTCACTACTAATTTCTTTTTCTGCTTTTTAAGAAACCTGCCTTTCTATTTAGAGTTATCTGACAAGTCCGATCACCTTTTTGAGGACTCAAAAAAAAAGAAAAGGCCTGACAAGTTACATATCAGGCAAAGTTTTGTATTATTTATACATTACAATCACAATTTTTGTTTCAATTTCCAAGTATCTTTCATCTCCAAAAGTCTAAAAACTTACAGTTTGCTTTTTCACCATCCTCATTTATAAATAAGAGCAGCAATTTCAGTTTCATACACAAAGAATACTGTGGTTCAAGGAAAGCCAAATTACTTGACTACAGCTAGAGAATAAGTCAACAGTAGAGCTAAGAATCCTAGAATGTCTTGAGTTGGAGGGGACCCACAAGGATCATCACTCTAACTCCTGATCCTGCACAGGACAACCCCAAGAGTCACACCATGTGCCTGAGGGCATTGTCCAAACACATCTTGAACTCTGTCAGGCTTGGTGCTGTGACCACTTCCCTGGGGAGTTCCAGTGCCCAACCACCCTCCGGGTGAAGAACCTTTTCCTAATATCCAACTTAAATCTCCCCAACACAACTTCAGGTCATTCCCTCAGCTTCTGTCACTGGTCACCAGAAAGAAGAGATCAGTGCCTGCCCCTCCTCTTCCCCTCCCAAGGAAGTTGTAACTGCAATGAGGTCTCCCTTCAGTCTCCTCCAAGCTGAACAGACCAAGTGACGTCAGCTGCTCCTCACACAGCTTCCCCTCAAGGCCCTTCACTGTCTTCATTGCCCTCTTTTGGACACTCGCTAATAGCTTCATATCTTTCTTATATTGTGGTGCCAGAACTGCACACAATATTCAAGGTAAGACTGCACCAGCGCAGAGCAGAGTGGGACAATTCCCTCTCTTGACCACTCGACCTCACCTCCCAGGACACGATTGGCCCTCCTGGCTGCCAAGGCACTGTTGACTCATATTCAACTTGCTGTTGACTAGATTAGGCTAGAAATATGAGCTAAATAATTGTAGACATCAGGTGAGAACTGCCTGTGAGCAGTCTGAAGATCCTTGGTTCTGAGGCAGAATGAAGAAAAGTAGCTGCTTATTTGTCCTGTTATGAAAGCAACATAGTTAGCTTAAAGCCATCTATAATAATAGTTGTGTGGCTACAGTGCAAGCATACACTTTGATAGGAAGCCAGAAAGAGTTTTTAAATGAAGGAATTATCATAATTCTGATAGTGCTTTGAAGTGTTTCTCTGATCAGCAGTACTGCTCTTCCTGTGAGATCTCTAACCACTGAAATTATTGCTGCTTTGTCAAAACACTCTGGCTTGAAACAGACCACCCCGACCCTGGAAGAGGTGCTCTGCCATTGGATTTCTTTGTTTCTATTTTTCTCAAGGGAAAACACGCAAAAATGTGGTAGTATTTCCCTCAATGATACTGGTGTCTCTCTCAGGTTGCTGTGGGGACCAATCGACTGGGAATCAACAGTGCCAAAAATTGTGTGAGTAACAGATGAAATTGTCAAAAAGTTACTAGTAGCTAAGTTGAACCAGAAAAACAAAGTTGACTGGTGCTTCCACAGCAGAAATAGACCTCAGCCACCTTTTTCATTGACATATTTGGCAAATTCTAGGGGTGTCCAGCCCTGAGGCTGGGAAGCAAGACCATAGAACTGTCTGCGAGCCCACCTCCCCACAGCACCCTATGTCACTGAAAGACATCAGCTTGTCTGTTGCACACCCAGACAATGGCTCATTGGTCACCGGCACAAACTGATGGCAGGAACTGCTGGGAGTAGAGAGGCAGCAGAGGCCTCAGGGAGGGCAGTCCTAAAGCAGCTGCTTTCAATTTCATCTTCAGTCACAGCCTGGTTGGTGCCCTGTGCCTCTCTGAGAATACTGGGCATAAGCTCCCCCTCAATGCAGACTGTCTACAGGTAAAACCTCCCTTTCTAGGCCTCTGCCAGCAGAAGTGAATTTCAGTGGCAGCACTTTTCCCATGCCTAGTCTGTTTTGACTTTCCCAGAGACATTGCTCAGCGTCCTCTCCATCTTCTTTGTAAAGCATGATGAAAATCTCTCACATTAGAAGGTATCTGAGAAGGTTGACTATTCAAGTTAATTAACAGTGCCTCAGTCAGCACAGCCACACATAGATCTTATACATTCCTATTTTGCTAGACTTACATGCTCCAAGGCCAATGCCTCTGCCAGTGATCAAGTATCTGAATTATTTTAATTTTCTCCAGTGATTTCTATTGACCATTTTCAGAAAATATATTACTCCTGATTCAAGCTCTGGATAGTGGTTTAAATCACAGTTCTGTTATAACAATATTTTGAAACATTAACGTTAAATATGGAAATATTACAGAAAAATATGGAGTAGGTAATTACAAACACAATCAGGATGTTGTTGAATACCTGTTAGACTCCACTCCATCTGGAGATAAGAAATCTCCAGGGTAGCAGCTCTTCTTCTACCCCTCAATTTTCACATCTTCTTTTAACTTTCAAGTTAAAAATAGCAGTATTAACATCAGCTGATAAAGACAACATGGTGGTGATAGATGGAGTTTCAGAAACATATGCTGGGGATATGACTAATTTCAGAGATTTACATAAATTAGGTAAAGAGGTTGTATTCAGTCTGGTGGAGTCAGTGTCTTGATCTCCCTCACCAAAGGAATCTCTCTAAGCTATGCAGTCATTTATCAGATGATATGGTAATTAAAGTAGTGTCAGCAAGGCATCTTGGCAGTCTCCACTGAAAATATACTTTGTAAATTTTTGCAGAGGTACTGTTATTGCAGCCAGGATTGTCCACAAAGCCGGTAGGAAGAACTGTGATTTTTATTCAACCTACTGATAGATTTGGAGAAGATCCCTAAGACTTCAGGCAAAACAGCCCTTCTTTATTTTCCAAACAGAACAACTACAGATAAATTCAAATTGCTGCTTAATTTAAGATGTGTTAATCAGTAAGACTGGGACAACAGAGCCGTTTGTACCTGAGGTAAAGAAGGGAGCCCTCGGCCATCTTTGAGGAGTGCAGCCCTTGAGCTGACAAGCCAATTACAGAGGGGAGGTAAGAAAAAAAAGGCAGCTGCTTTCGCTTCAGGTTGTGAGATGGACTGGAGGGACCACAGTACTACACTGTGTCAGCAAATGTGCCCCAGAAGCCTGGGGATTATATGAAATGCTTTGAAGGTCAGTTGTGTTCCTGTTGCAGTGTGTCCTTTTGTAGAACACTTTGCATGAACATAAAGAGGTTGGGGAAGTGTTAACCTTCTGTTTCAATGTCAATATTAGTGACAGCTGGATAACAACTGCATCAGCGACAGCCTTGCCAACACACAAAGAAATCTTGGCAGATATGAGAAGGAAACTAGCATTACAAGTGGTACATAGCAAGTCACCATCTTCCTGCCCACCACAGCATGTTAAAACAAGACAAATTTGAATTCACAAAACAACTTCTACCAAAGGTTCTCCAAACTTTTTCCCACTTTACAATACTCAAACCTCCCAATATCCCTTGGGGGAAAAGTATTATTATGCAAAGACTAAATGACTTGCATTCTGCTAGGGATAAATGATTTGCCTAAAGACACAGAGCAAATCAGTGGCTTTGATTTATAGCTCTGATCCGGCCTGACTGCAAGGGAAGACTTTTCTGGATTCACACAGAGTCCCACTGAAGTCTCCAGCCCCACTGGAGAAAGAGCCAGTGCAGGGTCAGAATCCACCAGAGTCTCAGTACTCGATCTAGGAGAAGGCAGTCACTCTTTTTCTTGCCTAAGGTACTGTTTGCAGAGTAATGCCTGCAATGTCTTTGCATTATGCATTTGACAGGAAAATTAAAAGAATATAATAAGAATACTAAAATGTTATAATGTATGTTTATATGCATTGCCAGTCTTCTTAAAATTGTGTTTGAGCAATCTAGCTCTAATATTTCTTGTTTCTACAGAACTCTTTGCTAGCTAATTTTGCAAGTGTGTCTGATCAGGCTCATTTAATTCATCATTTTTGTTTGACTCATTAATCTCTGCCTCTGCTTTGAAAGATAATCTGCATTTAATGGCTATGTTATGTAACACGCAGCAAGCCAGGAATATTTTGCACACTTTCATAGGGCAATATTGTAATGTGTCACCAGATTTATCTATGCATCAAGATCTCATTTTTAAGATGCTCAAAGTGCTTTCAATTACCAATAGGCTGAGTTTCTGAGCACTGCTGTAATTTGTTCCTGGGAGGGTCTGAGGGTTAGAAATCAGTCATGTAAGAGTGTTTCAAGGTATAGCCACAATCACACACAAAGAAAAATGCAAAGATAAGAATAAATTAGAATTAAATTATAAGCTTTATATATTTTTATTGATACTTACTTACCCCAAAGCTATCCCTTCTGGCAATCACTAGGCTAAGATTGACCATGGGGTGATTTCAGGCTCTGGTAGCAGGGACAGTAAGTCCAGACCTTCCCATTACCCCTGCTTCTTGCAGTTCCCAGTAAAGACAGCATAGTCCTTACAACTCTGCTATTGGCAGGTAGGTACAATCCATGTATAGTGGCAGATGTCAATCTACACACCTTTTAGCTAACAAGTGAAGGTGTTTGATGTTCTTCAAACACCTTTTAAAGACACAAACTGACAGCAACTGGAGAAATTTAATGATGCAACTGGGCAGTAAATCTGGCCCACTATTGATTTCGATTCATTCTTTGTAATGTTTTCTAGACTGAAAAGGCAATGGAAGCGCTGAGAGGGTATTTGCAGAGCACTCACCTGGGTCTGGCTTTCCTTTTTTTAACTTTGTCCCATTATTCTTACTAGAGGATTCACCCTGTTCATTCTAGGAAATTTGGGATAGCTAAGCTATGGGCACTTCTTCCTTGCCCTTCATATTACTCATAGACTGGTTTAGTGATTGCTCTTTCATTTAAGATTTTCTTGGTTTTCTTATACCTATTCAGTGTAAATAGACACTTTTTATTTCCATAATCTCTTCACCAAGGACTGAATTTCATTAACATCTAATTAGAGCAATGAATTACCATCCCTTTAAACCCTGTTTTTTTTCTCATCTTGAATTCATTCCTATTTCTTGAATTCTTTCTGAGAATGAAAAACTATATCCAACTGTAGTCAAACCAAAATTGGTAGACAAAGATTCTTTGCTCAATGACATTATGCTTTACAGTGTGATCCAATAGTAGTACTTGCTCATTTTGGTACTATAACTCATTGCAAACCTGTACTTGCTTTGCTCTGTCAGTTCCTCTAGACTATTTTGCACTGATACTATTGAGATTTCCTCATTCTGTGGAGTAACTGACATCTTGAATGATTTTTCCCAGAAGAATTCGCCTGCATTTAGTGGTGAATCTTATTGCTATCCTTAATAAAATTCTTTGGGTATGGTCTCATAAATTTTCCCTGTTGTTACTGTTGTTAACAAGTCTGTCACGCTGTACATTTCATTAAGAGGCTGCTTTTTCCTTCCTTTCTGAGAAATCATTAATGAAGATAATAAAACTTGAGCAAACCCGGATATTCACTAGATATCTCAACCAGGTCTTACAGATTCCCACTTCTCATTATCTTTAGTTAACAGTTCTTCAGACAACTTCACTTTATGTGAACATGTTTGTTCCCTGGCCAATTCGAATTAATTTGGAAAGCTGCTGTCAAATGCTTTATTAAAATCCAAATAAATGATAGCTACTGGTCTGAATTCATCCAATAGTCTTCCAATTTTATCAAAAAAGCAATCATCCAGTTTATCTTGCAAGCTCTATACTTGGTAAATTCACGTTACTTAATACTGTTGCTTTCATTATCTTCCAGAACTCCAGAAATGCCTTCTTTTCCCCAACACTTTTTCTTCAGCAACCTAATGATCAAAGTTAGATTTATTAAAATTATTGCCCCTTATTAAAGGGCAACACTATGGCTGTCAAGTATACATAACCATTGTATGTTGTCACACCCAATATTCTGAAGCCCAGTAGTATGTAATAATTGTTCCATTTCTACTATGTAATAATTGTTCCATTTCTACTCTGCCACTTGTCTACCATGTTTCTAATAATGGTTTGAAGGCTGTGCAGTCTAAAGCTGCTTTTTGTTTGGTCAAAGGCAATAGTTTGTCTTTCTACAACAATAGTTTGTCTTTCTACAACAATAGTTTGTCTTTCTACAGTGTCAATTATTTCCAGATTATTGACACTGCACTGTTCCACTTCCATGCTTCTCTCTCAATATCTTTCTTCACTAAGTACTCAGCAGTTTGGTGCCCTTTTCCTGTACCAAATTAAAGTTGCATGTTAATCCAATTCAGTCCAATGCCTTTATTCAAAATCATGAGCAGTTTTGTTATTTTTTTACATTCCTACAATATTTTCTTTCTTCTTTTTTTTTTCCCTACAGCTACCTTGTTCATAACTTATTGCCACTTCACTTCACTGTAAAGAAATCATTGCACCACCTTTTGTTTGCCACTACATAGTGCTTAAATACTACTACTGTTTTTATGATGTAAGAGATTACAAACTGGACAATGTAAAGGATTTTCTGTACCAGACAACATCTTCCCTGCCAGGGCATCAGAGTCATGAAGAAATTATATTATTCATGAATAAAGTAAACTGGAGCCTTGCTCAAAGACTGCATCTGCTCTCTACCCTCAGAATACTCTAGGAGTTACACTAGTTTTAGCCAAAAGCACTACTCCATGTCTGTTCTTGAGTAATGTCATCAGGAAAAGGTCAAAGCCTAAATACGTACTAATTAAGTGAACGAAAGCTAGTATCTCACATAATGGTGTGGCAAAAAGACTCTGGGTTTAAATCAGGCTAAAGGGAAGAATCAATTTATGAACTTTGCAGCAATTATCTGCTACCAAATGATTGTCATCTGTGAGAACAGTGTCTATCTTCAAACATATCTTGATTGGGATATATTGCTTCCCATCTAACACAAGTGACAAAGATTTTTGAAAAAAAAAACCAGAAGTCCTTCTGAGACTCCCTTAGTTTGATGGTTGCTTTTTTGCATTCAGGTTCCGACCAACTCCCTGAGCTGGGCTTCAATTACTAATTTAATTTACAGTAAAGGGAGTCATTTTTTTCCCATAAGTTCATTTTTCACTTCAGGTTATGCCTTAACATTTCCTATGTACAATATCCTACTTCTGAAATTAATTATATTCATTGTTTCTATCCACCCTACTGCATTAGTTGCATTTTTTATGATGTGGTTTGTTGGTTTTTTTCACCATGTTAACTAAAGGATCCTCTGCAACTAACTCAGATGCAGGCATCTATCTAGCAGACAACTAAACTTAGCAAGTCTGACACACATTGTAAGAACCAGGCTCTTTTGAGTAGCGCATTACACTGCTTTGTCTCAGTTGTTTAAATCTCTCTGGCTTGGTTAAAATGGGACTGGATAGTACATTAATTGAATCATTACTGTGAGGACACATGGAAGTCCCAGTCCTGCTGTGCTTTCAGACCAGTGGATACAATTCTTCTGCCACCAACTCTGATACAAATTAGAAGTTGCTGGCACAACCTAGAGTAAGTGAACAGACTTACTTACCAGCAAGACAAACTCAATCTTGCCCAACTGAAAGTGAGTCAACTCTGTTTATTTGAGTTTATTCACTTGTCTATACATGCCTGCACTTAACTTGCTTAAGTATGTAGAGCCAATTCTCATTACGCATTTCCTTTAATCTCTTGGTTTTAGCAAATCTCATTGCTTACTTCAATTTTTCAAATGTAGCTTCTACATCAGAAGCTGCAAGTTTAACATGTGTAGGAAGCCAGTAGTAGAATTCTGCCCTTTTATAACTTTAAAAAAATCACTTAGACATTTAAAATGTGTAGCATCATTTTATATTTGATTACAAAGTAGAATTGCTGAACACAAGTGAAATGCTTTTAAAATTGCAATTGGAATTGCATATCTAATTTTAAAAACATGACCATTTTCCCATTTACTATATGCATATTTTTGATTATTTAGCCTCCATAGAAATTCCATGCAGCTATATCAATTAAATATTTGCCCATTTTGATTTATTGTACACACAAAAACCAGTAAAATGCAAACCACATCCATGCCTTTGAAATTTTTGTATTAAGCAAGGTCACAGAAGAATGAATTACATAAAGACAGATGCAGAGAGAGCTTTTATGAACCATGATCCTGATATTTTGTCTTCAGTTTTTTATTCATCTGACTATTTTTCCCAGGCTGAACTATAAGTTACTGAAAAATACTCTCAACAATAAAGAGATTTAAAAAGAACAAAAAAATTCCTGAGTCAACCATTTATCTGCTACTGAATTCTGTGAGCTAATCTTAGTTCAAGCAAGAGCTCCCCTAAGCAGTTCATATATTTTAATATGGTATGAGTACTCTGGATACATGGTACAGTTTATGCCTTAATTGGTTTTAAAACTAAAGTGAAAAATCTGCAGCTGCAGAGCACACTGGGTGAAACCCTAACCAAGGCTCTTGGCCTGCCAGCCTAAACCAGTCACAATAAGGCAGTAAGGAAGCCTTGATCTTTTACTGTTTCTCAAACTCTTCACATTTAGCTGTAACAGTCAACCAGTGTTTATCTTCAGCAGAAATAACATCTTACACTTGGTGGTAACTATGGGAGGAATATTTTGAAGTGCGTGTTTCATTAATCTTGGCCAGCGACAATGTTTTTAACATAAAGTATTGAGCTCTCTTCTATTGTGCCAGTTCCACTGGAGATTATTGTTAACTGCTTGTCATTAAACTAGGTCTGTTGATGTGAAATAATCCTCTGTAGATAATTTTTTTCAGTCTTTTAATTCGGCATTTAGCTCAAAGTGCCTTCTGTGTAAGCTTTTCTCAGAGCCACAATCCCAATTCTTGCTTGTGTCTTGTTTGTTTGTTTTTTTTCTTTCTTATTTGTTTTATCTTTTTTGGCTGAGATCTTCCTCTGCTTGTCTTTTATAGCTGCAAAAATCTTCAGAATACAATCAAGAAAGAACCCCTCCCCAAAGTGCCTCCGCTTTCCAAGCTGATGTGCTGTCCTTTGGAGCAACTTACCTGCCTTTACGGTTACTTACCTGCTTGGGTTAACCTGCTTTTGATATTAACCACACAAAACCTTACAGGCATTTTGAAAGGACATAACTGCTCTGACTTCCACCTATATATTTGGAAATACATGCTGATTTTGTGCTAAGACTTCTAGTATTACATCATTACTCTAACCTCCACAAAAATGTATTCAAAACATATCAATTAGCCAAGCAGATGAATGCAATGAGAAAAAATGTGTTACATCCGTGATTGTAGAGCAGAAACAATATATACTTTTAATGGATATAAAAGTGTATCTCTGAAAATAATACCATTTATTTAAAACCATATTTGTGAGCTATTTCATCTTTTTAAGGGCTGGATTCACATTTGTGCTTGTGCCTATTGCAACCTTTTGACAGTTTTATTGTTGAAAAACTCAAGGTACATCTCATAATTGTACCAGGAACATGCATTTATCACTGGCAACAGTTCTGTGCCACATGAAATGAATTACTGTAATAGACATGTCATGTAATAGCATCTTATTATCCTCCCCCACTTCCTCCTCTTTTTCCTAACCTTCTGCAATGAGCAGGTCAAAAATGATGGCAAGTAGAACAGACAAAATGATTCCTGAAAAAGTTCAAGAAGCAAAATGATGCCTGCTAAAAATAATGCTGTAGCACTACAATGAGTAATTAACACTATGCTCAATACACTACATAAAGAAAGTGCCATACTAGGGCCTTGAACCCTAATGCTGCTGTTCAGCCCTAGCAGTGTAGCAGAAAGTGGGGCACTTCGGTGGATCAGGGGCATGATGGTTAGCACCATGGAAGACTAAGGCTCCTAAGATCCTTCTGCCCTAGTTTCTTCACTGCAGCCCTCTTATTACTGCTGAGGCAAGGCAAAACCTTAAAAATACACCCAGGCTTTACCTGCTGTTCCTACAGTTACTGTAGCCAGAGAAGCAGACAGGGGAGGAGGTGACCCATGGAAAGAGTGCCTGAGGATGCAGTCCCACCATGACCCTGTTGATGCAGTTCTCATTGAGTCTTGCACCATTAGTTCAGATTCTTATGGGTTGACTTCAGACAAATTGACAGAAACATAGAGGACAATATGGGCTAGATTCAGTACAGAATTTCTGTAGTTGGACATCAGCCCCATGAAGCAAAAAACAACTACTGGTAGGTGTAGGGTGGCTCCTTTTAATCATTCAGCAATTTCTGTTTACTTTAATTACCTTTTGGCCAGAGTAGATGTAGCTGCTAACTCAAAGACTAAGTTTCAACATAATGAGGCTTTAATTTCCTGAGCATATCTTTATTATTTCACATAATTTCAGCCTTACCTTCATTATACTTTCTGAAAAATCTCTTTGTGCTCATTTTCTCATCTCATCCGTAAGACAGCCTCAGTCACGTCAGTCTCAATATTGTTTGCCTAACATGGGGTTTACGTGCTCAATTCTCAGAAAAGCCAGGATTGTCAACAGCTCACTGAATTGTTTCTTTTCACTCTCTTGACTCTGATAGCAGTGGGACTCTGTGTGGTGCCTTCCATGCTGAAGGTGCAGTTTAAACGAACTAGATATATTTTTGCTATGAATAGGAGGAAGCAGGAAATTAGTCAGCAAAAGCTGATTTTCTGTTATTAAGATAACAAATACTCCTAAGTCAATTTACAAGCCAAAGGCTCTAGCTTCTTTTCCTCCTACACTCTCCAGCTCAGCTGAGGAGCTTTCAAAGCAAATGGGTGACTTTAAAGTTCTGGTTTTACTGAAGACACTGAGCTGAGAGTAAATAAACAGCTCTTCATTTGGTCTTGTATGAAAATGTTCAACTTGAAAGCAGCTCAGCCACTGAACAAAATGCTGCTCATTGCAGTGGCCACACTGGGGAAGAAATAAGCATGTTCTTTCTGATGTTTGATTCTGAGATGTGCTGCCTGTGGGATTTCAGAGGGAACTGCCATTTCTCCCTCCTCACATTCTCCCAGGGATGCTTCCAAGGTGGTCATGCACTTTGTCTCAACTCATTCAACACTCATGGGGAGGTACATGTAGCAGAAAAGAGAGGGACAAGGTCCCTTCTAGGAGCAGTACATCCTAGCCTTTTATAGTTTATCTTACATTCCACTATCCCCTCAATGTGAAAGCTCCCTGTTGGCCCACAAGCCTCCTCCTCAGGCCCCCTGAACCTGATCCAGAACTGAACTCAGGAAAATGAGGTATGAAGGGTATGTCTACATATTCTGCTGATACCACATACTGGATGGTCCAAATTCTAGCCCCAGTATAATACAGTGAAGTGTTTAAAGGCAGGATACTATAAACATAGTCATTTGGGCCTCAGCTCTGCCTACCTGGGCTCAAAGCATCGAAGCTGTCTGTTGTGCTTTGCAAAATCAGGACCTTAAAAATTCCCTCCAGCTTTTCAGCAGACTAAGATGTGCAGTACAGAAGAAAGCATCCTTATTGTTAACAAAAAAAAAAAAAAAAAAAAAAAGACATTCTGTCTTTGAAAGCTGTATTTTGAAAAATATAGGATTGGCTTTTACTCCCAATGATGTCAATGTCAAAGCTCCAATTGACTTCAGTGTGAACATGATTGTATCCAATGGTTAAATAATTGCACATATTTCACATCTCATTGTTACTGAAAACTGCTCTTAAAAAAAGGAAAATAATAGCCTGGATTCAAGTACTCTATTAAAAAGTCATTTGAACTGCATTCTAGTTGAAATCACTTTTACCAATGAAAAGATCTTTTTGCTTATTCAAAATTTACATAATTAGAAAAGCACAAAAGACAGACTTTGCTCTCTATTCCAGTCTTAGTCCTGCTAGTCTTGAAGTGCTTAAGAGTACCTCCAAGCCCAAATTTTGTATTTTTCTGTGGTTCTCTGCTTTCTACTAGTCCCAGCATTTTAATATGTTTTGAAAAATTCCTCATGTCAAAAAATACTTTCTCTTGCATCTTTTTCATTGTAAAACCTCAGTTTATCTACTCAGCATTAAGAAACTGTTATCTCAACTGAAATGGGAACACAATCAAAAGGCTCGGCATTATTTATCTTAGTTATTTCTCCAAATCAGAAAATTAAGACAGTGATGAATTACACATTACTATACAAAATTTTATTATCAGAGAAAAAATTCAAATTTTTTCTGCTTAAAATACAGAAGATAACGTTCCTCTTTAAAAAAAAATCCATTTAGTCAGTCCTTAGGGTGGAATAAAAATTTTATGCTGAACATATAGTGGTCCTGTATTTATGTAGTCATTTTAAAGGCATATAACAGAAAACACTGTTCTGCTAAACTGAAACAGAAATTCATATGTTTTATTTGGCTAACGGTTTCAATTGTGGATTAGTTCTATATTCATTATGATTAGTGCTATATTCATTAATTAACACTGTAAGAATAATTCTGCTTTTATTTCAAAATCCTAGGATGCTCCAAACAAATGAAAATTTTTGTTGAATCTGGCATTTTAGATATACTGAGAATCAGTAAACATCTCCCCTCTATATGAAAAATATGGTTTTCCATTAAAAAAAAATAGAGAGGACAGCAGTTGGCTCTATATGAAGTTAAGTTGTGATTTTAAATTCAGCAAAACAACGTCACCATATCCTGCACCTGAAACCTGTGCAGAAACAGGTTTCCACTTAAATCACTTTCCAGAAAGACTAGTTCAGCCATATGCATGAGGTTGCAATGAGCATCCAATAATCTGAAGCACATGATTAATCCCACAGACATCAGTGGTCCTGCCTAAATGCCTACATATTTGGTTGAGTCTTGGTCAACGCAGCCTCACATCCTGCTTATATCCAACTGTTTTGCTGAGTTGAAATTTTTTGAGTAAGATCTATAAATACAAATAATCAATGAATGCTTTGTCAAAGCAAAATATCCAGAACTAGAAACTATACATGCACATATATATGGTACATAGAGAGAGAAATGTGATATTACACAATCATCTATATTTTCTTTATATGAAAGCGACATTCTGATCTGGCAAACAGACATTTGTGTGAAACCATTTGTGAACTGTATCTAAACTGAACCAATTCCACCTCTTACTTGACAAAGAACTGAATTCCAAAGAATACAGATTTGAGAAGTGATGGAAAAATATGTTCTTCTAATTAGAGTATTTAGAATTAATCTAAGGCTGAGACAGAATTAACAGAAGACTCATCCATTATAACCAGCATTAACAGCTGCAGGATGACTTCTTTCTTCTTAAAGTGTCAAAAGATCTTACATGTGGAGTGTCTTGGGAAAAGAAGGAAATTTATCACCAAACCTTTATTTTCCATAGTATGATCCATTTATGTCATGGACATGTGTGTAGTGGAATAGATCATTAGTTTTCAGAGAACTGATTTATGTTTATCTTCTGCAAAAATAGAGCAACTAGACATCTTTCAACAAAACATCAGACAAGAAGCTACAATCTCTGTTTTTATAAGGCTCTGTGTCTCACCCGCACTGAAGCCTGTTGTCTTGCGAACATAACAGCAACATAGCAAAATTACATTTACACATATAATAAAGCTGTCTTTGTACAGGGTAGTTATACAGTAATTACAATGATTTTTCCATCAGAAACTGTCAGAATTTTTTTTTTTTTTGCAGAGTGTCTAAGTCCAGGGAAGTCCATCTCTGCTGAAATCTATTGTTTGCAGGAAAAAGAGAGGGTAGTAGCCACACTCTTCACAGTACAGTATTTTACAGTTGTCCAAAAATATTATAAAACTTTATCACATTGGAACCAATCACAAAGTATTATTCTAATGAAAACCAAAGGAAAACAAAAAACATTTGTCATCCAATATGTGCTACTGAAAGCTAGATACAAATACACAAAAGATCCTGTACACCAGCCGAGCCATCACCTCGGGGGGCTGTTTTGAGACCAGTGGGTTAGATCCTCAGCTTTAATTCACATTAGTCACTTCAAGGGATCTACCTCACTGCACCAACAGAGGATCTGCAGCCACACATGTGCTGTCAGTTTGGCTACAGATTACTTTGAAATTACATAAATGAACATATTAAGTAGAGTGAAACATAACACAGAGAATTGAGACTGCATTTTGGCTCTTGGCATGATTCAGAGTATCAAGGCTATCCTTATCAGGCAGATCTAAGTGATGCTACCCAGAAAATGTTGGGGCACTCTAGCAAAAGTCTCCTGGCTCATGACTGTGCTGCAGTACAGCCCCTCTGCTCTCACAAAGCTGCTCACCTCCGTGTTCTTTACCAACAACACTGATATTCTTAGGAAGTGGCGCACACAAAATAAGCAAAGCATTCTGAAATACTATTTGGCAAGGTCAGACTTACTTTGCTAGTTACAAATCAGTCAAATTTAAGTGCCTTTTCTTCTGAGAAAGCACATTTGGTCTGATCCACAGCACTTGCTCATTGGGTGATTCTCCTTAAACACATCTCAATAACTCCATATGTCTTTTATAAATTCCAACCTCAGCTGTATTACTATATTCTGAGGTCAAGTTCAGAATCCTCACTGTCAGCATAGACACGAGATAGAACTAAGTGGAACCAGATTCTTTGAAATATACTTGATTTTAAAATTCTGCTCCAATTAGGGCATGTGGCCTTTGGTGAAAAATCCTTCTTCCCCTTCCTTACCACTGAAAACAAAATTACTCATATCAGCATGGAAAGGAAAAGAGTGTCTATGTTCCTATTTATATCTGAAAATTAATTTTTGACTGTTTGAAATTACTTCTGAAGAACAGACACTAAAATATTGTAGACTTTTACATATATTTCGGTCAACTCTTTTCAGGTGGGGTAGCCAGAACTCAGGGCTTATGTTTTTTCTGGGCAACGCAGGTTCACTAGCTGAACCTTTGCTTCCTGCTAGCACATGGCAATCATATTCATCTCTGAAGATCACCCACAACCTGTACCCCGCAAAGGGACCTTCTGTCCCTCCCAAACAGCTGGAAGAGAGCTCGATGGAACCTCTCTGCATTTTGGTGGTTCCCAGGTGGTTTCCTAACCCAGGTGGTCTCGTGGCAGTGGCAGGTAATACATCCAGTACTTTTCTGACTGCTTCATCCACAGCTGGGCAAACAGACTCTTCAGGCTGCTCCACAGCTGGATGGTCCTTTTACTCTTTCATGCTCATACTGACACTGTGCCTATATACCCTGATTAAGACAGGCAGCCTGATATGGTGAGTATTTGTAAGAGGAGTGGTGTTAAGTGGATTATATACATAAACCATTTTCAAAGCCACAGCCATTTTCCTCAAAGGAAAAGTTGCACATTTGACTCAAAGTCTATTTTCAGTATCAGCTATGATCATGTGTAAAACCAAACCTTATGATGCAGGTTTCTAAACAAAGGCACCCTCGCCTGCAATTACTGGCTTCACTTAATTCTATCCAAATAATTAAATTTTTATGGGAAAAATATCTCTATGGAGGATTTTTCACATTCACACAATAACACACACACATAATATATATAATTTTCATTCTTCTATACTTTACTACTAAGGATTTCATTGTATGGTTCAGGATCTTTGCTGTGCAAGTAACCTTCTGCATCATTAGATATGTTTCCTTTGGCACTCTAAATCTCAGTGAAATATCCACAACAGACCAAAAGCTACACAAAATTCATCTTCAGTTTCTAATATAGTACTGGAATTCTTGCTATATTCACTGAAAAGATCATCAAAGGTCACAGATTTGGATGTACTGGAGAAGACACAAAGTTTTTTTATCATAATAAATGTCCAAGTACTCCCAGTAATAGCAGAAGTGACATTTCATTTCAGAAGAATGTTTTCACATTGTTCTGCCCTAGTCACAATTAGTAGCTACTAACATTTTAACAGCTATTAGCAATGGATACATGAATTATTCTACCAGCTACAAAATAATAGGCCGAGATATTTGTAGTTGACAATTTTATAAAAATACAATAGACATTTTGTTATGCTGGCATAGAATCATGTCTATTCATATGTCTTCCTATATGATTTAGGATGACATATCAATTAATAACTGCAAAGGATCCTGAGTCATACAAAGGCTGATTATAGATTCAAGCCTCATCAAATCTCTATAAAATGAGCTCAGGGCCTAGGTGAGGTCATGTCCACACTGCATTCACATTTTGCAAGTCTCCTCTCATTGGAAAGGATAATGTAAAATCCTGGATTAGAAAATGCTGAAATGTTTGGAATATTTGGCTTCCTAATCACAATCCAAATCATAAAAATTAGGACCATCTTTAGATAAGGACAAAGGAAGAAAAGGACTGGTAAAGGAGAAAGAAAATCAATAAAATAAATAGATTTTCTAGGCAGACCGTATTAGAGTTTTCCATGAGGAATCAACTGTTCTTTAACACACAGCTGTGTGGAACTTGTTATTAAAAGAAAAGTCTCTAAAGGCATATAAACAAATGCAGGGTTTGAATATCGTAGAAAACAGTTTTAATTTTGCTGGATTTAATCCATTTAAATTTAATCCTGATTCAATGTGAAACAGCAAAACACAGAATATAAAAAAATAAAATAATAGAGAATTATAAAGGAAAAGTCAGCTGAACCTTAGTTAGAGAAATAATACCAACATTCCTAGAATACAACAATTATAAGCAACACATGAATAGGTACGTATAATATATTCATTTAGGGCTTGATATCTGTGGCAGACCAGTTGCTCAAGGCCACTAAAACATTAATGTACATCCAACACCAGCTAAGTGTGCAAGAACTTCAATTCAAATGATCAAGAGTGGAAATTTCTGTGCACTGTGCAAAATACACAGGCTGCGTATTTTGATTTTGGAATATATTGTTAGCCTGTCCTTTATCAGTGGGAAGACCAGAAACTTTTATGCACATCCTGAAGATATGTGGTTTAATCTGTGGTTCTGAAAAAGAAAAGTCATCAAAGACAACATGGAATAAAATTGTAAAGGGACAGAACATTTCACACTTCTGTTCACTGAAATCCTCAAAGCCATTCATGTTTGAGGTCTTGGTTTTCTGAATACTCTTTGGATATCATCATTTTGGCCTTCATTATAGGGTAGAGGTTATATTAAATAGTATTTGGCTTGCTTTTTTATTAAAAAAAAATCTGCATGTGATTTGTCTTAGTAGAAATTAAAAATGTGATGCTACATACTGGCATTGAGGTTGAGTTTGGTCAACCATATAAAATAATACTTTGCACTTTTAAATGCCTTTTATCAGAGGATATTCAAGTGCTTTGCTAACATTAGTCAAGCCTCACAACAGCCCTGTGAGGTAGGTAAAATACATAGGAGGAGGAAGATTTCACTCAGTTTTGAGACAATGTCTCTGGGTATTAGGTTCACTAGCACTGGAACATAGCACAAAGGTTTAGGGCTTACTATAAGGCAAAGAGTTACCAGTACAAGAGCACAGGATTCCCTCTTCTTTTGGTTATGTGAGCCAACCTAACGTACTACACGGCACTGAACAGCTGAAAAAAAGCCCACGTAAGGATTTCATACACCACCCAATCCACAAACAACACCCTCTGCACAGTAAAAGATACACAATGACAGGCGCAAGATGGGTATGACAATTAAGTTATGGAATGGGTCTACTAGTTCTTGAGGAGCAGACTACAACAGGAATGACAGCCCAGAAAACAATACTGTCTCCACACAATTCTGAAAATATCTGAAGATGCTTGAGTTTAGTTCTTTTGGCAGTAACGTTTCAAATAACAACTTTCTGGGGATAAGCAACTGCAACTGTAAAGCGTGTTGCTAACTTCCATGCTTTGTGAAGGAAACAACCAGATAAAATGGCTGCTCTCTACTTTGGTTGGCCACATGTTCCCAGTGTTCAGGGCCAGGATGTGCTCAGATGGTTGGTGTAGGCAGGAATGGGATAAAGAAACACTGTTGCACATTTACATTCTACCTCTGAAGCTGCTGTAATCTGCCTCCTGCAAACTCTGTAACTTTGTGGTTTTTTCCTCCACAATGTAGACATGAGATAGATTTTGGCCCCCATCACTTTTATCCTCAAAGTTTACGTTCAGTGGCGTAGATAGTCATTGTACAACTCCACTGGGTTACTGATCTGTCAGATTAAGGATTAGGAAGAAACAAACGTGATTAAGAAAACCATCACCCATCTACAACAGTCTATGTGGAATATAAGGGAAGAGAAAGAAAATCATGTTCTCAATATTACTCAGTACAAATAAACACACATACACACCCCTCACTTTCTCCATATTTCACTTTTCTATGATGGCATAAATGGTACATTCCATATTTGCAGTATTGCCCACATAGAGAATCTGACCTGTCTATCGTAATAAATCACTACAGAGGCTGGTCTACCACATGCAAGACAGCCCTCTTGGGTAATTTTAAGTCTTTGCATGCAAGATATTCTCCCTTTTTTGCTAATTTCCTTTTGAATCTTATGTTTATTTATAATACTTGTGCACTATCAGCTACAAAACTTACTACTACACAGGTTGGGTAACATGACCCATTGTGAGTATCACTGCCTTGTAAAATAGCTCAGAAGAGGTGGATTCTGTGAAATAAATGCGAAGTTCCTGTCCAACACTGCACACAGTCACAGCTAAAACTACACTGTTTCACTGATCAGCAGTGAACAAATATACATGATTATAATGCAAGGATGATGTCCTCATTTTCTCTCTCTAATGCCCCTCCTCGACCCTTTCTCTTTCTCCTCTCTCTCACTATTTTGCTTATTTAAATACAGGAATATGGCGACTGCAGGAACAACTGGCAACTCAAAAAATGAGCTGGTATCTTTGTAATCATTAAGAGACATCTGAGTGGTAGATGAGTTGGCAGAGAGCAGGAAAGTTGACTTTACATCTCATACTGCCCCAAGCTGAAAGCCTTCTGCATTTCCTTTTCCTTGCTTTCCCTTTGTTCATTGAAATACTGATTGTCGTAGAGTCTTTGTGCTTTGTATAATGCCCAACTTTGATGTAACTGGAACTCACATATAAAATGTGGCTGTTTACATAAGCATGCTAAAATACAGGCAGAGACAGTACAAGCATGCACAAAATAGTCTATGAAGGATTTTTTGTTTGTTTTTCTTCAACATTTACATGCATCACTTAATATCATGTTTGGTTCTGTACATTGAGGACTAGATTTCACAAACATTCATGATCTTGTCTGCTGAAAATCTTCTTGACAATTTCACAAGAGCTCAGTGTAAAAATAAAAACCACAATGAAAAAAGAAAAAATCCCTTATCCCTGCAATCTGATTTTGTCTTGCTGATTTTCATGTTGAACACTTCTAAAATGTCTCCTCTTCTTGCAGTGTATCATGTTAAATGGTCGGCTGAAAAGACAGATTAGTGTGTCAAGGATTTTCTTAGCCAGTGGAATAGTTCTTCCTTATAAAGCCTTTGCCACCGCACGTTGGCTTCTACAGTTTCCACGGCGCGAGAGAAAGAGACAGCAGCTCCCCCTTCATAACTCTTTATAAAGTTCTTTAGCTGGAAATACAAGTTCACAGGTTAAATTTGCAGCAACTAAAGAAAGCAAATATTTCCACTGCACACAAACAAGTCAGGCATTTAGGACAAACCTCGATGATCACTGCAGAAGTAAATGCAGTATCGGGTAGAAAGATTTAGTAGGAAATGTAATAAGACAGCACACTGTCAGTTAGATGTGATGCAATTGCTTCACATTGCACTGGAAGATATTGACATGTCAGCGCTGGATCACATTAATATCGTTACCTCCTTCCCTCCTACAGCTCAGCTGCTGTACTGCGTGGATGGCTGCTCTAAAATTTATTTCTACCTAAGAAACCAAACCGTGAGCACTGGAACTGCTTAATTAAGGTTTATTTGCAAATATCAGAAGGTAGCCCTGATGTCTTTTGGTTTTATCAAGCTTCACAATACATTTATTTTATTTTCATTTGGAGATCCCTTTTGATGATATAATATAGGTCTGTAGTTGAAAAAAGGAAGGGATGGTTACAGTGTGAAGAGAATGGCAAAATAGCAAGTGGGCACTCATTTAACAATGTTTGAATGCCTGAAACATACCCCTTCCCTTATGAGAAAACTTTGATCTTTTTTCTGCAGACTGAAAACACCCCTGCTATGTTCTTGTGTATACTCAAATTATAGCACCATCACCTGCATCATTACAGCTAATGGTGGTGTGCTTTGAATTACTGTTCTTTCTAAGTGAGAACTGCAAGGCTGATCTGCACAGTAGATCCCATGTTACGTTGACTTGTATAAAATTAGGTGGCGTTAGCAACTCTTGCGAATAACTAGTGAATTTCTGTTTGCTGGTGACACCAAATTCACCTTGATTATTAAATTTCGACTGCTCTTTGTGCGTGGGCTCAAAGCTGTAAAGGTTGATTCTGCAACTGTCTGTTTCCCATCACAGTTAAAAGCATGGAAGGGACCTGGAAACTATCAAAATCAGACTTTACTTGATCTCTGTACTTTTTATACCGAAGTATTTACAAAGGTTTAAAAGAAAGGCCAGTTTCTTTAAGGGAAGTATAAACAGGCAGCTTGCCAATGCTGTCACGGAGGTTGAAACTAACAGTACAAAGGCTTCCTTGAGCAGGGCAGATGTTCAAATCTGGCCAGCACTATCATTCCCACCTGGGTAATTTTGAGGAAACCAGCTGCAGCTCTTCCCTAAGTTCCTGAGGCCACTAGACTTGAGTGCAGACAAGTGGTTGGATGCAAAATATCATAATGCAATCAGAGTTCAAGTAATGGTGACTGTGCTGCAATATGAACCATTGGATCCATTTGGGGCAAGGTTGAGCAGCTGCTAAGCAGGGCTCAGCAAAACTGCACAACTACCTCAGTCAGGACAGATGTTAAGTTAAAATGAGAAATCTTTGCAATCTAAATAATAAGTACTTTGCACTTAGAACAAATTATTTTGGTCAGCATATTCAAGTTAACAGCTTTTCTCACATGGAAAATACTGTAAGCAAGAGAAAAAGAGAGAATATGCTTCTACTTTCAACACTGCTGTTTTCAAGGGCTGGCCTCTGCAGCATAAATTAATGTGGATAGAAACATCTCATCTTTAGTTTCTCAACCAATAGTCAAGAGAAAAAAACAAACCTTCACATCCAGCCAAGCACAAAGAGGTGTCTGCACAATCCCCCTCCTGACACCACCTCTACACACTTGTGTGATTTTGCAATCTGCTCCTCATCCTTGTGCTGCCCAACTGCATGGACAGCTGGGCCTTCAACTGCAGCTGAGCAACCAGAGTTTCTGGACAACCTTATTACTGTTCCTGCCTGACCCCCTGTCTATGACAAATACAGCCTCACATGCCGAAAGTAATTTAAAAATTACCTCTCTTAGTTCTCCTTCAGTATTGAGGAATTCTGTGACCCCACTGACTAGCTTTGAATTCATAAATAATGCTTCTCCATACCTGCAAGGGCAAAAAGAAGATGCACAGAAAATTAGAAAGTAATCATCTGTAGGCAAGTGAAAAGGGATGGGACTGATTCTGGGGAATCAAGGAAATAGTACTGGAACTGGACACTGGTATTTCAGTGTTTCATGATAGAACCCTAGACTGAGATGCTCTTGTAGACTGAAATATTTGTAGTTATTTTAAGTCAGATGCTCTTAAGCAGAATGGGCTTTACTACAGACACAAATAAGCGCTTCTGAGGAGGGAAGGACCAAACCATGCTTAACAGAACAGCTTTCCACATGACACCAAAATACAGATGTCAATGAAGGAGCAGAGCAACAACTATGAGAAGTATTCTGAGGAACCCTTCTAGCTGTACCATTAAAACAGACTTTTTGAAATGCTGCAGCCTTCTCTGCATTTTTTATTCATTCACCTCATCTACATTACAAATTGCCTCTCAATAAGTGAACTGAATCAAATTTTATTGTTCCAGTACCTGATAATTAAAATAAATAATACTGATAGAGAATAATACTGCTAAAATAATCCCCTGGGCCATGATGTAGCATCTTCAAAGAACCAACCTGGAATGAAAATTTCAAAGCTTGGGCAAGGAATATTTAAAGGATATTCAGCAGCCACCAGCAACAACCTTCAGCAGACAGTTGCTTTGAAATTGGCCATTCAAATCCTCCTGTTCACTTGCTTTTCCATAAGTTTTTTTCAATTCTCCAAATGAAGCATCTACATGACTCCTGACCAGACTACTTCTTAAGTCTTACATTTCACATTAAAATAGTTTGTGAGGTTTGTTGATGTGGTTTTTCTCTTTTAGTCTTTAGCATGAAAAATATAACTCCATTGGAAAACCAAAGCAAGTCTTTTGCTCAAGTTAGATGTCATTCAGCATCGTAAAAACACTTGACAAATAGTCATCCTTATCTGCATCTCCATACACGTCCAAAGCAATATCTAGCTAATCTGAACATGACTGTTTTTAAGATAGAGAATCCAGCTCTCCTGTAAGACATGTAAGTATTACCGATAGACTTCACTGCAATCAAGTTTATCTGGGGAAACAATTCAGTTCATCCTCCACTTTTACAAACTGATTTACAGAAGGAATTCAAAATTCCAAGTGAAATGAACTAGCGCAGGCATGACTTTCTGTTTTGCTTCTATTAATCCCAAATTAATTACCCTTCAATGCTTAGGTATTCTAAGCTACAGTTCTTTCAAAAGGAAGAAAGAAAGAGAAGGAGAGAGATAGCCAAAGTGAGAAGGATATAAAGACGAAGAGGGAAGAGAACTAGGTTCTCTTTGATAAGATTCTGTTTTAGGGAAGGTTTACACCATGTTGCTTGCTATCTTGAGCTTGTGTGAGGAGAAACACAGAGGTATCAAAAATCCTACTCCCTGACCACTAATACCTGAATCATTCACAGATATTTCAGCAAGTACATCTCTTTTCCCAAAACCTCGGTCACACTGGCATATACAGACATCCAGAGGCAAACATCTCCTATGGGAAGTATGGATTTCATGGTCCTTAAGCATGTTTAGGCTTTCTAACAAAGTCCTTTATTATTACAGTCTCAGCTTAGACATAATTGACTGTTTGGAAGACTGGAAGCTCCTCTTGATGGGGTCTTTTGACGAGGTTACCAATCCACTTTAGAAAAGTGACCTCATAAAAAGAGCTGCAGGGGTTTTATTTTTCTTGCAGCCTACCGTAGCCACAGTGCAAACAAGAAGTAACAGAATTTCTTCCACTGAAAATGATACCTTCATGCATACCTGTGCTGATTACTGCCCACTAGGCATACTTGGTAAAAAGTCAGCCATTAACAGCAATTTCTATACAAGCTCTGCTGGCAAAAATTCTAGAAAAGTCACCTTCAAAACAGTGTTTTGCAGGTGTGATACAGAAGAATAAATAGGAAAAGCGTTTGGTCTTACAAGTGTCAGTCTTCTCACCCTTAACAGGAAAGACAACAACACTACAGAACTAGGACATTACATGCCTGAACTCCCTGGAAACACTCTGGAGACACTGGCTCTCCACCTGCACCTTTCCTTCTGTGGATGTAAAACTCCAGTTCTCCAAATTTGTACACGCTTTGCACTTGTGCAAACTCGAGAGGCAGCAAAGTCCATTTACTTTGCACAGATGTAAATGCCTTTCCATATAGTGTCAAATTTTCAAATGCTGACAAATGATTCAGCACTTCAGAATGAAGGAATTCTGATAGGTAGCTGATGGATTAAATTTTCACACACAGACACACATGTGTACACAGGATGAAAATGCTTTAAGAGGTAGTGCATGCTGAGGTCACAAGAACTAAAGCGTAGTATTTTCAATTCTCTTTTTTAAAATTGTAGCAGTCTTAGTCCCACAGATTTCTTACTAAAGACTTGTTAGGTAACTCAAGTTTTAAGTCATCTTTATAAATTATATGGGTGATTTTGAAGACTTTATACATTATCAGTATGTTCTGGACAACATGAATACAAGCATACTATAAAAATATGAAAGGTTAACAAGATTTTGTGGTAATTCTAACTCCTTGACATGCTGTGTTTAAAAATAGGAGGCAATAGCATTATAATTCAATCCCCCTCAGCTATTTCATATTACTACCTGAAACATCAACACCTTTTATAATAAATTAAATGGAAAATACCACTGAGATATGACCTTATTAAATTAATTTTTCGTACAATGTGTTTTAATTTTAAATCAGATTAAATACTAAATTATAATTGTAGAAAAAGGATGCCTTGGGACAGAGTATACTTCAATCACTTCAATCATAGAATGGTTGGGGTTGGAAGAGACCTTAAAGGTCACCCAGTTCCAATTCCCCTGCCATGGGCAGGAACATCTTTCACTAGACCAGGTTGCTCCAAGCCCCATCCAACAGTACCTTACCACCCTCACAGTAAAGAATTTCTTCATATTATCCAATCTAAACCTGCCCTCTTTCAGTTTGAAGACATTACCCCTTGTCCTATCACTAAAAAGTCCTTCTGCAGCTTTCCTGTAGGGTCCTTTCAAGTACTTGAAGGTGCAACAAGGTCTCCCCAGAGCCTTCTCTTCCCCAGGCTGAACATTCCCAACTCTCTCAACATGTCTTCATAGAAGACATACTCCAGCCCTTAGATCATCTTTGTGGCTGTCCGTGGCACTCTCTCCAAGAGGTCCGTGTCCTTTTTGAACTATAATTCCACAACAAAGCATGTATTTTAAAAATGTCCTAGTGTGGTGAGCTTAAATCAGAACCCTAATCATAGAATCGTAGAACATTAAGGGATTGGAATGGACCTTAAAAATCATCTAGTCCCAACCACTCCTGCCATGTGCAGGGACACCTCTCACCATAACAGGTTGCTCAACCTGACTTTGAACACTGCCAGGGTTGGGTTATCCATAACCTCCCTGGGTAAGATGTTCCAGTGTCTAACCATCCTCACAGTAAAAAATTTCTTCCTAATATCTAACCTAAATTTCCCCTCTTTCTATTTGTACCCTTTACTCCTTGTCCTATCAGTACAGTTCCTGACAAAGAGTTCCTCTCTGACTTTCTGTAGGTACCCCTCAGATACCAGAAAGCTGCTAGGAGGTCTCCATGCAACCTCTTCTCCAGGCTAAACAGCCCCAACTCTCTCAGTCTGTCTTTGCAGGTGAGGTTCTTCAACCCTCTTATTGGCTTTGTGGTTCTTCTCTGGACTTGCTTCAACAGTTCCATGTCATTCTTATGTTGGGGACGCCAGAACTGTATGCAGTACTCAGGTGGGGTCTCAAGAGAGCAGAGTAGAGGGGGAAAACCACCTCCCTTGACCTGCTGGCCATGTTTCTTTTGATGCAGCCCAGGATTTGATTGGCTTTCTCGGCTGCGAGCAGACACTGCCGAATCATGTCAAGTTTTTCATCAACCATCATGCCCAAGTCTTTCTCTGCAGGGCTGTTCTCAATCCCTTCTCTGCCCAACCTGTAGGTGTGCCTTGGATTGCATGACCCAGATGTAGGACCTCGCATTCTATCATGTCACTGTTTCACTGAACATTAAAGGGCAAATTATTAGACTAATTCCACCCTCTCGAAGTCTCACTTAAAAGGTTCTAATCTGTGATTACAAAACAATGTTATTTTCAATTTACATCACATATGTACAGCTTGCACTAACTGTTTTATTCCACTGCATTGAATCTTTCAGTGATCAATAAAAACTCAACTGGATGTCACTTTCAGAAAAATCAACTGCTACAATCTTCTTGGTGGCTCTGACTTGTGTTTGGAGATCAAACTGAATGAAGACAACACAAAGACAGTGTTGGGCAAAGAAACAGACTGTTATTTTCTCATTTTAAAAAAAGGACAATAACAGGTTTTTCATGAGATCTTGCTGATTGTTAAGAATTCAGATTACACAGTGATGCATTCCACGCAAGTGAAATAAATACAATTCAAATTCTAGGTGAAGTTAAGCTATTTAAAATTGAAACACAAAAAAGATTTGGCATGTGGCATAGTTTTCTAAATATTTTCTACTTGTCTACACTGCTTAACCTTGTCCACATCTAAAATCACAGGTGTTAGCTATGTTGTCAGATGAACGGGCTTGCTAAGGCAAAACACGACTACTACATATGTGTTTACAGCAATACAGATTGTGATAGCTTTATGCCTAGACTCTGTATAAATCCCTGGAGGAACCTGAACAATTATTTGGCATCTGCACTGGGTTGCATAATAGTAATGTGTCTGCCATTCAGTTTTCATGTAGAAGTCCAATTCCTGGAATAATCACACCAGGAGCAGAGAATTCTTAATTTTTAAACTCTTCAGCACTCTTAAAGCTTTTTGGAAATGGCTGTCAAAAAGTATGCTCCTGCAATATAAACTTCCAAAACCAATTCCAGCTCAAACCTATTTTCCCAGCTGAACTTCTTCTAAAATACCACTATACTATAAAATATTATCCAAACCGGCATGAACAGCTTTCTGAACTTTTAGGAAAGTTGCTCAGCATCTGAGTTTCCTTGACTCTTGATGCTGTGAAACCTCTAAAAAGTTTGTACCTGTATTTATCAGGCACTGGGATTTAGTTCCTTAAATACAGCATCTTAAATATACCATTTCAAATATTCTGTGGTACACCAGTTGGCTCCTCACAAGTCCAGAATGGAACATATCTCCAATACCTTTCCTGTCAACACCACAGGAGGGCCTGGTGTGGAATATCTGAAATTCTTGGACACCTGCCTTTAAGAACCCAAGCTTCATTCGAGTTGTGGTCCCTTCTAATCTGGCAGTATCAGATGAGCTGCTGTGCAACCTTTCAGGCCCTCAGGCTGTCCCTAAAGAACTAAAGAAATTAGTCATTCATTGAATTAATATAAAAATCTTCACCAAAAAGCATTTTAAAATGTTGACTAGGCTTCTGAGTACGAGCATGTAGCACTTGTTCAAAGAGAAAGAGAAGCAGGTGTAAGGAGCAACCCTGTCTCCTTTCTGTTCATCTATTTTTAATTTCAAATGTTGCTCCTTTATTACTTGAAACTCACCTGAAACACAGAGTGGAAAGAAAAGGGATGACACTACATTAGCATCCTTTTGAAAATGGAAATGTTTCAAAAAGGGTTTGGGTTTTTTTTTCCACAGTTGAAATAACATTCTTAAAAAGATAATTTTTTTCTATCAGACTTAAAATCAGAAAAACTACTTTGGAAACTTCTGCTTTTTATCTCTATAAAAGTAGAACTGCAGCACTTGATATATAGGTAGAATTCATTATCATAAGCGTAAACACAATAAAGCAATATATATACAGATGATTGCTGAGAGACAAATGTGTCTATGCACGTGTGTGATAATCCATGAATAAATGCATTTATGACCTATATGTATGTATTTAGAGACATCTCCATTTATGAATTAAAAGAGAATGGACTACATTCAGGAACTTACATGAATACACACGAATTATATCAAGATAAGAAAATGAAAATAAATTTAGATTTTTTATCTTTACCTAGCATTCAATATTTTCCATTTTTCTCTGAAAAATTTCCAAGCAAGATCCCTTCCATGTGGATTTCGAGCTACGTGGATTATCACATCAATTGCATCCTGATCCAGGACAACTTCTGAGTTGAGAGACAAATTCAAAAGTCTAGTGGGGGAAAGAAGAAAAAAAATCCTACTTAGTTTCACCAACACACAGTCTAATATCAGGACATCAGAAAACTCTCAGAAAAAAAAAATCACTGCCAAATGGCTTGTTTAAGTCTCCAAGTGAGTTCAGTGGTTTATTTCTATGATTCCAAAGACTGGACGTGTTTATGAATCAGAAAAATCTTGATGTAAAAGGATGTCAGTACAAGTTAAGTGGAGCTTTATGTATGCATTTTTATGAAATCTCTAAGATCAGACCGGTCAAGACACTTAAATGACATGCTAACAAAAAATATCAGCAATTACAGGATTTCAAACATTTCCAATGAACACAGGAAAATCTGGAAGTGAAAAGGTATAATATGTGTCAATTTTTATATGTATTAATGCAAAAGCATAAGAAGGTTTCAACAGATAGTGTGTGCTTGAAAAGCAAAGTTCTTTCATTCAGACCAAACCTCAAGTGATGATCCATAAATTTTGAAGTGATTCTTGGTAACAGATTCAGATATAAAACATTTTTGTACCTGTTGAGCAAGTTTCTGTCATCACTGCAAGTTAAGGCTTCTAATAGTATTTTCTTCTCAGACACTGCTGTGGTGGAATGAAATTTCATCCAAATGAACTCCCATACATCTTCATCCATCAGTGAAACTCCTGTACAGTAGACAATGTCTCTCACATTGAGTGGGATTCTACAAAAGAAATCAGTCATAGCATTGGGGTAAATAATCAGCCTCCTGATATTGGAAACTAAGGAGGAACATTTATGAGACTTCAAAATTAATGTGCAACAGTAATCTTTTTTCTGAAAATTACACTTGCATCTCTTTACTGCCACCAATATCTTCCAGGCCATCATAATGGACTTTCTAATGGGTAACACATGCTTGCCATTCTTTTCGTAATGCTGTCATGTTGTGAGGAGACTAGAAAATATGGTCATATAGTTCATCAATACATAATGTGCCACATAACCTACAGATAACACAAGCTCTCCAAATTAGTACAGGATCTTAACATTCTCTTGCTGAGCTCTATGCCAAATCTGCTCTTTTTGTCCTTAATACTGTTTTAGAACAGGAGTTGATCAGCCAGAAACTCCTCCTTGCTTGTGCCGAAAAGTGCTCTATCTTCATACAGTAGCATACAAGTAAGGAAAGATGTTCTGCGACAATGCTAGTTAAACAAGGTATTGTCAGGAGTGTCACTTTTTTCAGCGTACTAATACCAGTACAAAACCAGCTATGCCACAGGATGGTTGTGAACTGTGAATACTGCTCAATTAATATCAACTCAGACCACAGTTAAATGACAGCTTCCTGAAGCCAAATTCAGACCCAGTACAGTATGTGTACATGTATCATTTTCTTCTAAAAAGATCTCAGCTGAGCATTCAATATCCTATCCTGCTTATGTTTCCTATACAAGCATAGAAGCTGAAAGTTCTGTGAGCTAAAGGGTATTCCTACAAGTAAAGCTAGACATTTCTCAGAGGAATATGTTTCTGATTTTCAGGAAAAAAAAAGACCTCTTTTTGATGGTAAAAATTATACCAAAACACAGTTCTCTAGTTAATAATGGCTGGGCTGAATCACCTCTGGAACTTCATATGCAAGACCTCTTTAGAGAATCTAGAAGTACATACAGTTGCTGTTAATGTCTGTGTAGTAATATAGTGGAACAAAAAAGAAATTACTGCTATAAAACTTGACATCAGAATATACAACAGAGGAGAAAAAAAAGGTTACATCAGTACTTTAATTACATGAGGATTTCACTGAAGTCTTATACCACAGACTGTGCTAATCCTAGTCAAGAACAAAGAAGTTCTTCTACTCCCATCTATTAATTCTCCAGCAAAAAATTCTTATCTTGAAATGGAAAAAGACTTTTCTTTCACTCTGTGATGAATGCCTTTATTAAAAACTTAAGCTGATCTCTTTGGCCATGTTTGAGTCCCTGGAAAATGAAATCAATGTGGCTTTTTGGCATTTCAAAGTTTTGGTTCCTCTTCAGTACTTCAGAAGGAAGCAGACAAGGTAAGAAACCATATACTGATGATCGTGAAGGGCTACAAACTGTTGCTTCCTCTCTGGGCTAACTGGTCCCAACAACTATGATGGATTCTTAAGAAAAAGAATAAAAAGAATATTTAGCTAAACTGAGGCAAAACTAGGGGAAAAGAAGTGCACTCCTACTACTATGGGCTAAAAAACTTTGGGGAACTAATGCCTCCTGCTTTTTTGTTATGCTTTTTCCGAGCGATAAGAAGTCTTGAGGTTGAGGCAAGCACAGTCATTAGCTCAGAGGGTGTACCTGCAAGTTCAGATGCAGATGGTCATATGAATTTTGCTTCTGCTGAGCTGACATGGCTCAGGATAGTGCTGCTTTCCTGAAGAATTTTAGCAGAGTTCCTTGCTAACAGAGCCACAAAGGGCTGCCTTGACTACCACTGAGGTATTTTGCATTTGATGGATACAAACACAGATATTTATTCAGGTGTAAACTCTCCCAAGCAAAACTGAAAGGATGGACAAGAGAAATGTAATCCATTTTAAAGCTACTAGGAATATGAAACTTTTAACCATGCGCAGGACACACCAGCAATATTGCAGCAGTTATTAACACTCCTCAGATATACCCAGGATCACTAGAATTTTACTCATGTCTGGTCTATGCAATTGCTTCTGTGGTTCCTATAGAAGTGATATGTCAAGAGCAAGGAAACAAGAAAATCCTTAAAGTTGAGCAGATCCATTAAAAGAAATAGGGTTTAAACATACATGGGCAGCAAAGGAAAAAAGTTACCACTTTAACCAGCCTTTCCATATACTGAGTTTTGATTTTCAAAACACTGAGTTAACATTAGTAAAATGTGAGTTCAGTTGACATTTACAGAATTATCCATGTATGCTAAGTGTTGAATTTCCATTTCACTGTAATGGAACTTGTACTTCTTACTTGGAAGTCTTATCATTAAGTGCTTGTAGTGATATTTCAAACATTAATGAATATCAACAGTTTATTTTTCTCCCATTTAACTTTTCTTTCAAAAAGTGCATGTAAAGGCAAAAGATATAACTGACTCTATTACATAAAATTAAGAATACGTATTTAAATACAAGAACTCAAGACATACCAACATTAAAGGAGCAGATATTTAGCTGCTGCCTTTGTGTTGAATTACATTAACTCAGAATGAGGTTTAAAGTTTTCTAATACCTGCAAGCCTCAAAACTTTGGGTGAGCAATTACAGTAACATAAATATGCAGCCATATACATATACACTGCCTAGAAGATGAAATTATATTGTCATGTTATCCTGATTTTCTAATCACTAAGTTATTTGTTCTTAAAACACAATTTTCTTACTAGCTTATGTCTTTTTTTTCTTTTTAATAGGGGATTTAATACGCTGACAGCAGCCATAAGAACATATACTAAATCAAAAGGACTAAGGGGTGCTACCCTGACTAGGGAACCAAACAACCCATTACCCCAAATCTGTCTTGTCACTTGATACCTGAATATGAAGAACAACTGAACCCAGTCAAGCCTTATTTCAATGAAGAAAGAACTTAATATCTTGACACAAACACTAAATCATCTTTTTAGAAGCACATGTAGTTCTTTCTGAGATTTGATAGCAGAAATATTATCTTTGGTTTACTGCAAGAGATGCAATTCAGCCAACAGGTACTCTAAGGAACTATAAAGCACCTGGAAAAGACAATACTTTTTTGGTTAATTGTCCCATTAATTCAGGTAGGAACTCTAGGCTGGAAGGACTGTCACTCTATGTTTGCCAAGTACAGTCACAGAAGCAGAGGTACCTAGAAGTGGATGTCTAACCCCAGAATGGTCAGCATTCCTCACTTGTGAGGTTTATATTTTTCAAATTTACAGTAAAACATATAAATTCAAGGGTCATCACCAGAAATTTTAACAACAGTGCAGTCAGTAAGCACAGGATCATTTGCATCTCTAGAAAGGAAGGAGGACTTAGGACGAGTGATGGTACTGACCCCATGACCATAGTCTAGATGTCACCATGATCCTTGCTAAGAAAACTCTACTGCCACGAAATCAGAAATAGCATACTGGCAGTGCTGCAGCAGATCTACTCAATATCATCCAATCAATTGCTCCAGGGAAGGTTTTAGGTCTCTATCTATAAGCTATGTCATTAGGGCAATGTAAAAAAAATGATCCCCCTACAAACCAAGACATCAAAACAAATACTGATTTTAGAAGGTTTACCTTCAGAAACCACAAAATGTACAGCGACAAAACACGACAAACTATTCTTGTGAGAGGCTTGTAATCAAGACTGTAGACAGGGGATTCTTCTTGTGAAAATGAAAATTGTTTATGAAAATAAGAATATCCCCAAAGCAATTTCTCATTGCCCCAAAAGAGAGTCCTCTAATCCCATTTTCTCCATTTGCGGGGATTTTTGCTTTCTATCTCTTCCAGTCACTACAGTAGTGTATTTCATCATTATCTAAATATCTGAAATCTCCCCAGTCTACAGATTTTTTAGTATTATAACTTCATGGAAAATGTTGTTCTAAAATTGCAGTTCCCCTTGTTATATTAAACTTTGTCTGGGCCTTCAAGGCTGGTTGCTTTTTTAAAGAGCTAATATGATTGATGGATACTTCAGAAGAATAAAAATAAATGCCTGAGAGCATCACTTTAAATGGCTTTTATTTGAATACTGATCCAATTTATTTAACTTTATTTTTCTTGCTTAAGAGATATGATGGTGAGAATGAAATATGTAGCTAGCAGAGCTTGTTTAAAAATTAAACACTTTGGGAAAAAAGTTAAAAATTAAACAGTTAGAAAAAAATTAATTAAAATCGTGCTGTGCCTTTACAGGCATTTTTTTTTTCAGGATTGAATTATACAGCTCTACAATGAGCTAAGAATAATCTTCTAAGCTATAATTAATTGGTACATACTTGCTCCTATTTAAAGTATGTTCTAACAATTGAAGATACACTTATAAAATTGGACCATAATTGTTTATCTTCTGGGCAAATTGCGTTCTAATTTTTTAAAATGTAAATGCACACAGTTTAGACAGTTCTTTGATTAAGCAACAAATTTCAACACCATTTACGGTGGTATTTGACAAAGACAATTAATCAGAAACGTTATTTTTGCAACAATTTAACATTTAACTTAAGCTTATTTTTCTTGATGACTATATTTATAGTCTTGTTTAATAGGTTACAAGGCTCAGATAAGAAATAAGAACAAAGTATTAGTACTTTGTTGGCAGATCTTTAATACAGATTCTATTATAAGGAAGAGCACCACACAAAGTTTACTTTTAACACATCAGTCCCAAATCTTACACCCTCATTCTCTATTACAAACTCCAGGAGTCATGCTGCTGGCACCACTGTGCAGAGAGATGGGATGATCCTCTGCCACAGTACATATCCAGTCTAAAAAGAAAGGGTAGAATTTCCCCTTGAAAATTGAGGCACAGAGCTGTGATGGGCTTGACATTCAGGTGCCTGTCACACATTGAATTTGGGGGACATAACTGAGGATGAGGCTACTGAGGGTGTCTAGGGCAAAGCTATGCATGTTCCCTGTCCCATGCTTCAAAGCTTCAGGTATCATATAGGTCTGACAGAGGCAGGCAGAGAATACATCATCCCTCAAGTGATGGTTACTTCTATTGCTCCTTTCTGTTCCTATCACAGATACCCTGTAAGTGAATGTGCAACTAGCACACTCAAGCTCTCCAACACTGATTTTAATGACTGAGTGATGAGTTAAGCACTTCTTTGTGAGACTAATCTCTGAGTAAATATGCCTTGTTTTATCCATTCTGGACAGTTTTTGCAATAAAAATACAGTCCCTTCTCATCAACTGATTTGCAAAGTTGTGGAGAGACCACTCCCAAATGATTGGAGACTAATCTATCTAAATTCCAAGGATTGCAAATTAATTACTGCTAATACATAACCACTACATACAGGTTCATTTTATTGTGATGACACACGGAAGTCAGAAAGTAGAAACACTACCTGAACTAGCTGCCCCATAAAGCCCAGTTTTGCCTTTTGAGAGATGACATCCTCTTCCTATTTAGACATATACCCCAAATGGTCTTTCAGAGCACTAAGTTCCTGATTAACTTGTTCACTCAACAGTGTTTTCTTCCTCCTTAAACAGTTTTATTGACTTAAGTGCAAGATTCTACTCAAATGTTGTAACAATCTATTAATTATTAAATCACTTCAGCAACATTGGCTCACATTAGCTGGCAAAGCTCCAGTAACATTTCAAAATGCATGAATAGCTATGCCTGAATTTTTTTCAGTAATTAAAACTTCTAGGGGTGAGAAGGCAGAAGAAGGGATTCATTTTATTGTTTTACATTTATCAGGCACTCATGTGTGAAAAAAATGAAAATAACTCTCATTTTTTTCCTGTTTGCTGCTAATGATTTCCAAAAATAGCTGGTGGGCATCAAGCCCTTGAAAAAACCTAGTGCCTTCCAAAAAACTGACAAAAATAATTAACCTGTTGGCCATGTTCTCACAAATACTTAGGTAGGTGGTTAAACTTAAGTACATTTACAAATTGTTGCAAGACTGTAGCACTACTGTGTCCGTGAAGCACAGCAATAAAATTACCTATCTCAAGTAATTAGAGAAATAAGGGAGGAGGAAAACACTCGTTTGGAAAAACACTTGATTTTCTATCACCTAAGCCAGACTTCATTGAAATTACATCAACTAATGACTAGTAATTTGTTATCTACTACTCCCTGAGATCTATGGAGAGTTTCATTTATAGACATGTTACAGTCTCCTATACACTTCTGCAATTGTTTTTCTAGTGGCATTTCCACTGAGTATTTAAAGGTGCCACCAAGTAAGCACACTGCCAATTCAGGCCAGTGGATGGACATGAATCCATTATTCCGTAAAGGAAACACAAAACCTGAATGAACAAGTAGGGAGGTTCAGGACTTGCAAATTAGGCTCGTTGGTTATCTCTATCTTTCAAATTACATGATGGAAGACATTACTTACACCTTTCTTGAGACTGATGAAGAATTGATTAGTGTTCCTACCATCACAGCAATGTACAAATCTTTGTCATGGCAAACAGAATTCACATTAATACCCTTTAAAATGACATAAAGATGTGTTCTGACTTTAAATCCACAGACCAAACAGGAAAATTCATGGTTTATTCTCTTTTCAGCGATCTCTGGCCCTACCTCAGCACCCCAAGACTTCTCAGAACAATCTGGATAATTAGAGACCAGCACAGATTTAAAATATCTGTATTTGCATTCAGGATTGTCCGTCAGTCTCTATTTCTCTTCATACATGAAGACAGACAAATGCAAACTTCATTAACTCATGGGCTACAGAATTGATGCTGACCTTAGTCTTATTCAGTGCAGCACCCTGCACTCCACTGCAAACTTCATTAAACCTGATCAGAGTGCTTGTGATGGAAGATTAATAGTAGAAATAGTAAAAACTGCATTAAAGTTAAAATCACTTCAAAGTCATATGAAGCCAAGATCAACCAAATGCATTTACTCTAAGTTTTCTAGGGGTATTGAGGTAATTAGTTAAGGTATTTTGTTTCCATTTAAAAGACAGCAACCAATAAATAGCAATGGTTAAATTTCTAAAGATGAAAATAAGAGCAAACTGAAGAGGCTATGACTAGCTGGGGCCTTCCCACAGGTACAGTAACATCTTACAGAAACATTGCCACATAACTGTGTCTGATATAATACTCTCATCTCACTGTTCCATGTTAGCAGAAGAATAGCATTACCACAGCTCTACTAATAGAATCAGAATAAAAGTACTCCTTTTTCTGCTGAAGGCAAAATCAGCTGTCTCAGTTCAAAGTAGTTCTCTCACATACTCACATGTTTACATCATCCTGTTTAACTTTGCCTCAAGCAAGCATACATCCACAGTCGACTTTGCCAGCAGAAACGTGTACGTGGCAACCTGTAGCTGATGGATGGTAACTAGCTGGAAGATACTCATGCCTGCACCCACAGAGATGTTTGCAAAAACATGCTCATGTCTATGGATAGGTTATGCTTCGAGTCATCATAGTGTGTATTTGCATGTTACATGCTGTTATGTTATCTTCTGTCAGGAGTTCACCGACTGCAGCTCTCCACACATTTTTTCTTGAACCTCAGAAATACACATTTACTCAGCCTAGCCAAGGCAGGAAGTCTGAAAGTGCTAATCCTCTTAGAAACATGTTTTTCTGTCAGAATAGATGCAGTGAAGGTTAAAGGGGTTAACAAGGCTGATTATTAAGCTCAGGCAGGCATTGAATGGTAATTCTGTTAATTTTTTAGGCTGAACCACAATGCTGTTATATCTAAGGAGTGTGAATAATGTATTTCTTCACACATGAAAGCTTCACAGGGATGAGCTTGGTTAAATGAAGATAGGAGCAAACATCTTAATTTTCAGCCAACAGTAGCTTCTCTTGTACAGCATTCTGTTGTTTGCTGCATACCAAACTACATTCTCAAACTACAAAGGAAATTTCAACATCATTATATGTTTTCTACTCTGTATTTTCTGGACATCAACATGAAAGTTTCAAGGGTTTCCATTGCTCCAGTACAGAAGCAGCATATATCCCAATTTAAGAGAGTGAAAATGTTTGCCTTAATTTTAACTAACAAGTCAGAAGTAAATACCAACTTTCAAGCAAAATATGCTGGACCCATTAGACATTTGAAAAAAATAAAATTACTCAAATTAATTGATTAAATGAATCAGTGTAAGACATACCTTGAGGTCTAATCTCAGATTTTCAGTGGAAAGAAATAATCGCTTCTTTTTTAACAATTGCAAGGAATAAAATATATCAATTCCTAAACCAGTAAAACCTGATGTCTCTTTAGTCTCTTCTAGCTCTGATGCTATGTGTTTGGTTTCCTCCTTGTAGAGTCAAATTTCTATTTCAGTTACATTCCCTGTTTTTATGTTGTGTTTTGCCCTGAAAAAGTGGTAGTGAGCAATACCACCTAAAGCCCTTTGCATACTAAGGAGTTCTGCTATTTCAGGTGCTAAAGCCTCTCTCCCTCATATGAACGCTCTCATCTTTAGACTGGAGAGCTGTATTCTTTCTCTTCCTAATGAAATAAATGCTGGAGGCAGAACTTCAACTAGAGGAGGAAAGTGTGTTGTAGCGTCTTAAAACTGTCCCAAACACCTCACAGACAGGTCATCAGGCTTGCCTTCTGCATGTGGCAGAAACAGGGTTAAAGTTCTAAACTGAAGCACAGTAAACTGTTGGAATCTCAGTACTACTGTTTAAAGCAGGGTTGAAGAGCAGCTTCTCTACCAGCTGTGTTTGAAAATAAGTAGTCCTTTTCCTGCTTTAGTGACACTTTTGAAAGGCATCTTTTGCAAGGACCCCATACTCATAGAGAGATCGCCATTAATGTATTCATTTGACACAGGTATCATTCTACCTGTAGTGCTGGACCCTAAGAGGGACCTTTGTGCTTCACAATCTCGTGCTGAGAGGCTCTTCAATGGTGGCTGCCACCAACTTCATTTTTAGAGGTTCCCAAATCCCCTTTTAGGAAGCATAACTCCAAGCATCTGATTCTGCCCTGTGAGCCAGGCATCAAAAAATGAAGCACTGCAACACCTAAGTCACTTTAGAAATTCAAATCTTCAGAGCCTCTGACTTTCATGCATAGAGGCTAATGTTGCAGATCACATGTAAGTTGTTTTTTTCAGTAATTCCATTAGAAAATCTGCAGTGCCATAGTTGGAAATCTTATGGCTTTTTCAAATAGTGCTAGAAACACAAAGAGGACCTCTCGCTTTGTGTTATGAATTACCATTATTTTACTTGGTGAACAGTGGAAAATTATTTGCACAGTAAAGAACATATTATGAAATATAAACACTATTTGATTATTGTGATTATTTCACTTCCTTACAGTGAAGAGTAGATGGTAATTAATTTCTGGACCTACAGCAACCATAGGTATATGCTGGTAAAATAGTTAGATGTTACTGTATTTACTACCTGACACTTTATTCATAATTAAATGCTATAAGTAGAACAGAAAAAAACATTTCAAAAGAACTTCTAAAAAGTCATCAATTAAACATGTGGCCAAAAAAAGTTATGAACTTTAGCATTTCTTCAGTGCTATTAATTGTATACTCTGTGTTATACTTATTTGAACTAACTGCAGTAACTGCTAGGGAATCAAAAACCTTCTTTACGTGATTTACCGCCTGTGCATTTATGCAGCATTTAATACCACATTTTAATTTAATATTACCCTAATTTTCTATTGATTAAGATCTTGGAACACAAGCCTAATTCCTTAGTCTCTACTGCTTTGAAGAATTTGTGTTCCTTCCAACATGCACTGCTTGTGAATTAGCTCATTGTACGAAACATCTGATCTTCCGGAATAAGGTTTCTGGGAGGGGATGGGTGGAAAAGTTGCAAATTAGCCTTTATTTTTATTCTCATAGTCAAACTCAAATTATATCTGTATATTGAAATATCTCTGATCTCTTTGGAACACTTTTTTTTGTGCTCTGGCTATGCAAGACCAGGGTTTCTGCAATACATCAGTCAATCACTTGATTCTGTTTCAGAAAAGGGAAGGGCAAAACCAAGAACTTACAGAGTCATTGCTGATGTGGAGGGGAACAGGTAAAGTTACAAATAGTTTCTGTACTTGTCACCAACTTTTCTCACCAGTTGTCAGAGAAGTCTGTAGAAAGATGAGCAGCATGAATTTCCCCTTCCTTGTGAGGAAACAAGCTCTGAGGGATTCCTACAGGTTCTGAGGTGGCCGTTTGCAGCAAATTCACAAACAGCTGTTAAGGGCATCAAACTGAGCAAAACATTTGATCAATGAGAAAGAATACAAAATGGCACCTATTGGATGTGCTTTCTGCATGGATCTTGTACTTATCTGCTTGCCCTTTGCACTTGAGATAGTTTTTGTCTCTGAAATGCTGTAAGAGGCAGAAGTATGACTCAGACACCATGCTAATTAAATTCCAATTGTAGAATCACCATCGTTTTCTTGGTAGAAAAGCAGGGAAAACAGCCATTGCTTTACTTTCAGGTTTCAGCCTAAATTGGTTTAAACTGAGCAAAGGCGCTATGAGGTATCTGTGATTCAGCAGGGATCTGAATGTTCCTGAGAAAAAATTGACATACCCCTACAAATGTTGTTACTATGAAACACAAGCTGATTTTATGTCTCCTGAGCTGCTATTACTAGTAGTCTTTGTAACGTTATTTCAATGTAAGCAGATAGGAAAAGAGTCTTGCTCATATATTAGTAACATTCAGGATGTAAGAATGCTCGGAGACTAGCAACTGGCAAATTCTGGAGTGGGGGACCGAACAAATCCTGCAATCTTAAAAAAAAAATAAAATCACATCTCTTCTTTGCAAGTTGTGCCCCCATTTATCAGCTCACTGTCAACCTCTATTGTGTAATTACATTACTTGTAGCAGCTATTTTTCAAAACTCTGCAGTTCTTTTAGAGAAACACATTGTTTTAACTTAGTAGCTATTCTCCTTCACTGCACTGCTGTGATGCTTTTATCATAATACTCGTCATATGCTGGCAACCACAATCTTCTGCTACCAAGAATGGCCCCATTGAAAGGCTAAGATGAATCTTCAGATGGCTCCTTAAATTTATTCCTTTCCTATCTTGCTGTTGCTAGTAAAGCCATAAGCTTGTGTTTTGTTGTTCTTTTTTTTTTTCTGATGCCTCCTTTCTCAATCCTATTGGAAATGATGAAGACCAGGGTAGGTACCTTTGCAGGGTGACAGCTTTTTAACACCGAATAATCGATTGATGTGCATGCTAATAGGTAATGCTAGGTTTGATTAACTAATTTTGCAAATGAATATCTAAGTAAATTACTTTTGTGGACTGTTTCCAATGATTCTTTCTCTTTAATCGCCTCTTTGAATAGCTTCATACTGATTGTTGCTGCTGCTGCTGCTAAGGATTCATATAAAACCCTTGGGTATATATTTCTTAGTAAATATATCTGGTATCACCACACACAAGAAAATCCTTCTCCTCAGACACATCTTACTTAAAGGTACATAGTCATAGTTTCAAGCTCACTTTTTTCCCAGAATTTTCAAAGCCTTATAGGAATGCAATTTCCCTTCACGCTCAATTCATGACTGGTTTTAAAAGTCACTCAGATACAGGGTATGCCTCTGAAGGATTTTTAAAGATTACAAAGACAGACAGAGATATTTTAATTGCAAACAAACACCTGATTAGCCCAAGATGTCTTTAAAAAATCCTGCATGCTTATATGACTATAGAGATCTGATCCTTTTGCAGAGCTAATACAAGACTGGGACTAACAATGAGAGACTTTTTTTTTATCTTTCTTTTCTTATTTGAAAGTAAAATATTCTTCTTTAAACTAAAGTATCATGCAATGTAAAAATGGATACAGTGCACATACTTTCACACCCACATTCCACATAATCAGAAAATTCATTATTCTTTCTCAAGAAGTTGTGGTCTTAACCTATACTTTGCACTTATCTCATTGTCCATAGATCACTACATACCTAAATATTTGTATTTTTAGTAATTTAACATTTCTTAGATGCTTGCCTTTAAAAGATAAACTTCATACACTATCCATGGCCCATGTTGTCTTGCCTCAGCTGAATAAACCTGTGTCTGGACAGTCTTATATATTAGTTGTCAAACCACTGCGGTGCTGCTAACGCTCAAGGCATCACCTATCATATTATCTGCTCTCTGAAACCTTACATGAGCTTCCCCATGTATTCCTGAATCACATTAATTTCCAAGTCTTCATCCTTAAATACTGCATAACATTTCCTTCATACACATTGTTACATCTCCTTCCTTCCTTCTCAGTCCTTCTGCCTCTAACCTCTCTCACTTCTTTAATAACTTAGCACCTTCTCTTCTCTTGCCCTGACATAGGTTTCATGTTTGTCCGCTAATGTGCTGTCACTCATCTTTCTCTCTTTAAACCCCTCCTTAAAACCCATCTTCTGACCTTCTAGTGTAGAATTATCTGACAATAATTTATCAGGAGTGAGCAGAGGCTACGTGGGTGTCCCCTCCACCCACTCGTACATGCAAAGTCAAATAATTCATTCTGAAGCCCCACAGACATTTTTAAATGACAGCCAGCAACCTCTGCTTCCTCTCGTACCATTCTGCAAAACAGGGCACTGCAGACAGGGGCAGGCAGGAGAGGAAGAGTATGCCAGCTGTATTGCCTCTCAGTAGGAGAAATGTAAGATACACATTTCAGTTCCACTTACCGGTTCCTATTGCTAGAAATCCAATCCGAGATTAATGTTGCAGCCTGCTGGTGACAGTGTTTGTTACCAAAGCTGCAGGCCAACATGATGACTTCCCGACGCAACTCTCTGTCCAAATTAAAGAAAGCAATAAAGTTGCATTAACGAATGTGTTTGAATGTTTATAAAAAGCTATTTCTTATAACAGTGACAGCAACCAGCAGTCGGGCAACATATCAATGACAATCTGCTTTACAAATCTCAGTTTCAACTTTATGCCTTCAGCTGCTGCAACAATTAAAGAAAGGTTGTGGACCAAAACCAGCCTCCATTTACACTTAGACACTTTTCCTAACCTCCATGGGCACTTCAGTTCAAGTTCTCAAATATCCAGTGCAGTCAGATATTAAGTTAGGGCTTAGGAAACCGTGTTCTCCCAACTTAGGAAAGAAGAATTCATCTCACAGCATCTTTCTGCTCTCCTTCTAACCCAGAAAGGAAAAACAGAGGGGCAACAGAGCTAGGGGCTTATGACAGGCTGAAGATGACACTAAACTTTAGGAGACTGCATTATTTCAACTATATTCCACAAATAAACAATAAAAAAAAAGAAATATAACAGTACTCATGTTGGTAGGATGCTTGAACAAGTGATTTGTTTAAATTGTTCACTGGCCATCCAAGCTTCAGATACATTGATGCAACTTGTCTTAAAATATACTCCTGAGGGGAAAAAGAAAAATATATTTAATGTTAACCATCATGGGTTTTTTTACTTGAAACTGAAATACTACTGACTATTGAGGTTTAACCCTTTCACCCTCAAAAAATAATGTCCAACTCCAAAGATGTTGATTTGCATTTAGCAAAGCAACTTGTCCACTTATAATCCCCCTTCACCACCAGAGTAAGAATCAATCTGTAGAACAGCTATTTGATTAGATGCCTAGTATAAGACAATTTATTGCTAAAAAATCCATCACTTTCAAAAGTTTATTACATGCTATTTTGCAGTCACAATACACAGCTGAAAAATTGCAAGAGTGTCAATAGCTTAATTTTTACTCTATGGCCAATCTGGACTACATCTTGAATGTTCACTTTTAAAAGAACATTGTTTTAATAGCCATAGCCATAGCAAAAACATTATCTGGGTACAGTCAATTGCCTTTGGAATACATAACAATGTGGCTGCAAATAAGCTTTGTACACTTAATGATACTATGCTATAAGTTTAGGTTCCCAGTGTGCTTAAAGAACAAAATAAGCCCAAGATCTATTTTAGTGAATTCTACTTTTTACGCAAGAGACATACTTACATATTCTGACCAGTTTTAAAGAAAACCACTGTCATTGTATTCAGCGTAATCTTTTGCCAGTGGAATTCAACAATTTGAAAAAGAGAACTGAGATATACAGAACTGCATATGAGAGCATCTATTTTATCATTGCAGATGCATAGGCATGTATCTTATGTACAACACATAAGAAAATTCATAGTGCAGCTTTTTCTAGCAGATACGTTATTCTGTGACTAAAAAGACTTTTTATTTCTTCTGCTATCACCTCTGCTTTCAAAACTCCTATCCGTAGTGATAAAACATAACCTAGCTGTGAATTTTACTGGTTTTATTTATTAAAATTGTATTTTCTTTACACAACCAAGTTTAAAAGTGAAACAGGTTCCTAAGAATTTTTCTGTGCAGTTAACAACAGACTAAATACGCATATCATTTCAACATCATTTTACATTATGCCTCTGGTTTGCATGTAGACCTACACTGTAGGTTCATAAAAATTTCCATGTGTCCTTATTAATCTGTAGTATATGTTCTACAAAAATGATTTTCCATGTCATCAGGTGTATATTTGTATATGTGTGTGTGTGTGTGTGTACTTGATGATCCTTGTGGGTCCCTTCCAACTCAACATATTCTGTGATTCTCTGATATATATGTATGTACTTCTACATACATATATAAATCCAGCTACTTCTAACTTCCTGCTCTCTGAGCATGGTGTGTACGGTCACACACACACACAAACAAATATATATTTAACAAGAAGCATCCTTAAGCATTTCAGGCTTTAAAAAGTTCCTCCATTTGAAGTCTTTACAACATTACATAAAGTTACCGTATGTTGACCATTGAAAATATGTAGACTACATAAACTTCACAGTGAATAAAAATCCCAAGACTTCATAATAGTTACTGGCTGCAGTCAAATCTCATGTACTTCATAAACAATGCTTCAGTGTAGCTATGATTTTTTTTACTATTTCAGATAACGTTAAAATATTTGTCATGTCTATCTTAATTATCTACTGTGAACTGTTACTGATGTCCCTTCGGATGCAATTATGAATGGGCTTTGACTCAATGGTGATTTAATTCTTGTTAATTAAGGGAACTGCATTCAATTCACTATGGATTTTTGGATGAAATAATGCCTACAAATCTTTGCTTCAGTTGCATGTGTTCTATTCTGTTGTGCCTGCATTTGGTGTTGCTGAGCCTGTGCATCAACCTAAATATCACCGTGGGGCTCCTCAAAAGAGAAAATCTGGAAATAGAATACTTTGGCTTTTTTAAGTGCAATACTTTGTCATAACATTTTACAGGAGGGATAATTACCTTTCCCTCTACTAATCATACGTGCCTCAAACAACAGTCATCACTGTTCAAATGCAAATGCACCAAAGCTTGATAATTGCTATGTTTAAATAAAGAATAATTAGGAAGAAAGTTAATATCCCTAGGTCATTTACAGTATCTGAATGGGGAACAGTTCAAGTCTTGGCAATAAAAGGAGAGAGTAAGAGGAGAAAGGAAGAAAAGCAAAAAAAGGAAGAAAGAACAGACTGACAAAGAGAGGGAGGGAAAGAAAGAAAGGAATAACTAGAGGAAGAAAGAGAGGAAGACTGTATATCTTACATTGAAGATGTTGTAGTTTTCTGTGCGGTCCAGCAATTTATCTAGAGGATAAAGAGCTCGGCTGGCAGCATGCCAAGGCAGAAAATCTTTTTCCTCTGAAAGGTATCTGATAATCTCCAAAGGAATATTCTGAGGCAAATAACCAGCTCTGCACAATAAAAGAAGTTAGTATTAAATTGGTTTTCAGAAGATACACAATGAGGCAAAAATTATTTATTTTTTTCCCAAATGAAATTAAAATGCATAAAAACATGATAAACTCATCACACTTCAATGATACAAAAGTCAACCTTATAAAAATCAGCAACTTGCAGTCTCTCCCAACACATGCAAGCATATTGAATTGATGAAGCAAGGCATGAACACACATGAAAGAAAACTAGACAAGCTATCCCTACTTTGTAGGGATACTTGTGGCTATAAGACATGTAAAAAAAAGTAACTAACTTCAAGGAAAAAAAACAAAACAACAAATCAAAACAAACAGAAGGTGTTGCTTTTCTGATTTGTAAGACAGAAAGTTGCCTGCATAAAATCAACAATCCAAGGCACTTTGCTTCAGAGAACATTTTTACTGGCTGTGGACAATTGGAAAGAACTAGTGGTGAAGAAGTAGCTTTAGTTTTAGTTATTCTCCTGACTCATTTCTTTCTCCTTTAGAGCTGCCGTGTCTTCTACCACCTTCAGTCACTTTGGAATGATTTATCCAGTGGCACCACTGTGGTTAAGGATGTTTCAGCACTTTCCACAATTTGTGGAAAAAACTATGTTTTTTCCAGATGTTTATAAACCAACTAGCTAGAATTCTGCCCCATTATTTTACAGTCACAAAAGACCTCTCCCTGAAGGGGAAAGAGTTTAGGAGAGAGTCAGAAAGGTTTAATTAATAGCATTGCAAGTAAAATGCAGTACAGACACAAGCATTTGAAAGCTACTTTTAAAACCCAAGTACAGAAAACATCAAGCTTTAGGTTTTGCTCTCATTTTCTTTTTCAGAACGGCATTTTTTAACTATCCAGATTGCAAAACCAAAGTACAACCCTGTAGGTGTGAACCTTCCAGAAACACATGGTCTACTCTTCGCCTAATGCATGTGTTTAAATCCAAAAGGAGTCATCTATCTGCCTAGGGAGGAGATAATGATTCTGTTTTCATTAAACACTTAAAATCAGCAAGGTGGATTCCAGAAACTTCAATATAACATAGGCTAAACTATTATATAGCTTCATAGACTAGTTTTTCTCCTTGGTTGTAAATATTCCTTTAATTTCCATCAATGTCTGGGGAAGAAATGCATGCTTACAGCAAACAAATAAGGCTAGACACATTATTTCAGAAAATGACCCATACATACGAGTTGATATAAATTATCTCAGTTGTAATTGTATATAAAAACTACCTTGCTGAAATACTTGAAATAGATTGTTTTCTTGCAACATGCACTGCATCTTGCAGGCCTTTCTTTTTCACACTCTCTATTGGAACAATTACACTTTGTTCCCTTCATGTTCTCAGCAAAGGAGTTCATGTGACAGTTTTCAAAAGTATCTATCCCATGTCATTATGATGACCCACCCTCCAGTCTGTTTCATGTCATCTTTGTCCACATTTTGTCAGCTCTGTTTTCAACTCCTGTTACAGCACATACTCAAGCAAGAAAAACAAGATCACCTGGGGAGGTCACTGTGTCAACTGAGGAACTGAGTAGATATGAAATGACAGTGGTGGAGCTTTTAGAGTAGGTAGTGGACAAAGTTCATTACATCTGAAGACAGGTTACTCCATTTTATAGGTCTCTCTTATTTCTGAAGCAACAGAATATCAGTAAGATGAGTTCTAGGTCATAATACTTTGTAGAGATTTGTAAACATAATTAATGGAGACAGAAGCACGCTGGACTGACTGCAGTTAAAAATCTTGGAGATAATGTTAGCAAAGAGGTAAACTAGCTTGAAGTTGGTATATATATAATCAGTTCCTAATGGGATTTGTGATTATTTTTACTGATAATTTGATTGACATGAAAAAGTGTAGAGTAAGAAACAAGAGGAATAGCTCTAGGAAACATGTTGCTTAAGGAATAAACAGATTAATGCTTATTATAGCTGCACTAATGGACATTTACATTCATGTTCTGAAATTAAATCTATCAATACTAACCGCAAAAGGAAAATCACCACTGAAAAACAGATTATTTCTTTTTAAGCTTATAATAATGGCCAGTCTTCATGAGCGAAGATTTGGGAAAGGTCATTAACCCTTCGAGCCTGTGCAGTGGATTTTTTTTTTAGGTGAGACACAGCGTGCGCTGAACTGAGCCCACCCTTTAATCCTGAGGTTCATCTGCCGGGGCCGAGCAAGCTTGGACAGTGGCAGCAAGGTCCCCAGGACATAGGTTTGTTTAGAGTGACCTTCTCTTAGATGGATTGCCTTACAGGGCTAACGAGCTCCATCTGCCCGGGGGGGCTGGGAATCGAACCCGGGTCACAGCGGTGAGAGTCCTGCACCCTAACCACTAGACCACCAGAGGCCCCTTTTTAAGCTTAACTTCTCCATAAAGGCACATAAGAAGTGAACTCAGAGAAATTGATCTCTTATCCTGAGTTCTTCAGAGGTTCCTAATGAGTTTCAAAATCGTGATTCTTGGCTGATGGTACTCATCCTGTTCATAACAGAAGCTGTTACTCTCATCACTCACTGCTTCTAACTTCCAAATTTATCAGCCCATTCAATTCTGCCTGTCTCACCCCCTGACCCCCCACTTTTCCTATTGTTTCCCCCTAAGAGTAGAATGCAACTTACAAAAACAGATCAGGGCAAAGTCTGAGGTTTTTTCTGTTTACTCCTGACCCTCCTTCTCTTTATGGGAATGACCCTTGAAGAGCTTACGCACAGTATCATGAAAATCACACCGCTACACACACATCAACAAACCAGTCCCAAGAGAATGGATGGGGACGAGGGGAGGGTTTTGGGGATGACATTATTACATAAATGACAACAAATTCGTCACTTCAGACCATGATTTTGAGGAAAAGTGGTTATGGCTGCTACAGTCAATGTTAAACTCTCTGTCAGCACAAGCTGGGCAGTACAGATGCTAGGCTGGACCTCTGAGGGAACTTGAGCAGAGGCAAATCTAAAATCTTCTTACAGTGGCAGTTAAGACAGGAGCACTGGAGAAAACAAAAGTGCTTCAGGAACTTTACTTTGGCGTAATGTCCTTTATTGTACAGATGCCTACAGAAAACCAAGACAGCCCTATTCTTTTACCCTCAGCCACTAAGCCACGTTTATGAACTTCTTATTCCAAATATACTGCGCTACCAGACTATTTGGCATTAAATAGCTTCTGTCAAGAGGTAATAATAAGTACATTCATTGTTTCACCTTTTTGTGTAAAAAGTGGCATATGCTATAAATTATTAACTGTATACTATAGTTTTAAAAGCTTGAGGAGTATTTTCTTCCCCCCCCCCCCAAAAAAAAAAAAATCACACCAAAACCAAGGAAAGAGTTTAGTAAGTGTATAAGGGTAAGGCCAACTACTAATTTTTGGCATTCGTAGTTGAGAAAATAGAATATAAGGAGAAATTCTCACACTAGAGCATAAAAGAGATAAATAATGAATGATAAAACACATTAAAAGTTTTAGGACTTGTGTGAAGTGTGCCGAGAAGTAACATGACTACCATGGCAAGCAGGTCAGCAGAAGACAGAATCTAAACCAATCACAGTGACTGTTTGGTGAGCTATGCTCTAGTATTCTGCACCTTCACAAAGCACAACAGCTGGTTTCTTAAGCTGTGTATTTTAGTATAATCATATTCTTTTACTTTACACTGAAAGCTTGTCCAGTGCTAAGAGTGACATCAAGACTCCTCTTTCCCAGGGAATACTGCATTCAGCAAGATGCACTGGCTCACTTCAACAACAGCAAACCAGCCATTGCTAGGATCCTCCTCACTAGCCTGGAAGAACTAGGTTCAAGGATGGTTACACAGGATCTGGTCAGCAAAAACATTTATGAAGCAGGATAATAACCAAAATGAGGGAAGAAGGCAGAACAGAGGATGAATCTGTTCTGAGTATATCTGTAAACTTTGTTGGAAAAACACAGACCTGTAGAAATGTTAAACAGAAATGTTTAACACTTATAATAAGAAAAGCTATATATAAAAGTTATAATAAGAACCTTCCCATCAAAGGTAAAAATGTAAAATAATTTCCCTGTCATATAATTGCCTGGAAATATTCACTCAAAGGTACTACAGAGTATAAGATAAGCTTAGTACATACTATACACAAGCATCTTGATTTATTACTCTCTCTTCCAACAAAGTCACTGGAAGGTCAGTGACAGAAATCCTTATTTTTCTTGTATCTTTTTAGCCATCAATCATATTGCCATCCTTAAGTCCAGCAAAATTACTATCAGATATTGCCTGTCAAAGACCAAATGCATGAGAGTTAGGGTTAAGAGACAAGGTTCTTTTCTAGCTTAGCCATCTTGGAGAAAAATTGAAATATTGTCTGTCACTTGGAGAATAGCTGATTATGGGCTATACTGGAACCAGGAAACAAACAAACACCACAGAAATACCATGATGTCCAATCTTATGTCTGGTCTAAAACAGTCACACTGTTTTTCTAGGTATGTCTCCAGTAGCCACCCGAGTATCTTAGCAAGCACGTACCTACAACCAAAAAAATTCTGCAGGGGAATCTGGTATAGTTTTGGCAAGTATCTTAACAGATAAAAAAGTCAAATAAAACAGTATTGATGCATAAACAGTGGTTGAATGCATACTGATGTTCAGGTAAAACATTTCTCAAGGGCAAGGTTAAAGAGTTTACAAAACTTCACTTATAGTGTCTGAAATTAAAAGAACCTTAAGAGCTCATCTAGTCTCTCCCTACCCAAAATAGACTCATACCAGTGCCATTCCTGACAGAAATTGGTCTAGTTTTGTTTATATAGGTCTCTAGTGATGGATATCCTAGGAACACTACAATTTCAGTACTCCTCTGCCAAGAGGCATGATTAAGAATAGCATACCTCTGGTCTTTTCCCCTGTAAATATTCACAGAAGAGTACCAACTGATCCACTTCATATTCTAAAATGAACTGTTGTTCATCTAGTTTCATTATAAGCTACATAAAGCGGACATCCCTCTTTTTTGTATTTTAGATAAGAGCATTTTGATTGACATCATGGCTCATAGAGAAAGCAGCCTAGACTTCAAAAAGAGCCTCTACAAGCCATCTCAAAGCCAGCTTTCTCCATACTGAGTCATTTAAAACACATGACTACAAAAGCAAAATTTAACCAAAAAGATCACATTTGAGACACTTCATTGCTTTATCCATTTTATATAATTGTCCTTACCTATAAGTTTATCAACATGTCAATCAATCTGTAGCCATTCCTACACAAGAGCATGTGTTAGAAACACAGCACCACATGAGGTTTTTCTTATTATCTGTGTTCCTAATTTCACAGTTGCCTGCCGAGCTAAAGAAGAGAACAGGAGAACAGAAACACAGACTGGCAAAAAGATCTGGTTTAGTTATTAGGAACATTAGCCCTAGACAAACATCCTGGTTCAGCAGGTTTTTCATGCCTAAGGAGGCTGCTGATGAACTGTAGTGAAAAGGTGATATCTCATTTTTATGACAAGGACAGAGGTGGAAAAAGACCTTTCAAAAGTTATATATATATATATTAAGTGGCTTATGAGATCTTATAATATCATAAGCACCAACACTTAGCAAGGTACTATCCTGCTTACACTGAAGAAGTTGGTAGGGTGGCCATTGCTGCAGAGAAAAGAGGCAATGAACAGAACAAGAAAGTACTGAACGTGGCAATGAAATATCCCTCACAAAGAATTCCTGTTAAAAATCTCATAGCAATCAAAAATAATCTTTAAATTACATGAGCCTTTAATGAGTCAGATAAAAGCAGAAGATCTAGATTATATTATGAAACATCAGTGTGTATTCAGCTGCATTCTGACCTTGATTTGTTCTTTACACTGAGCCGCTGAACTTATGGACAGATCCCAGCACATTCATTTTCCCCTTAGGGACCAAGTACCAAATGGTAGCGTAATTGCCAAGGGAAAATTATTACTCTGTTCTGAATTATTTCTATCATAAATCCAGCACCAGTCAAACAGACTCTGTTAAAAAAACGACAGGGTTGCTGTACAGTGATGAGAGTCCCACACACAAGGGCATCATAAATCCTTTGGTCCCACCACCCAACAAAGTCATTTCAAGTCATGTGTTTAAATCAAAATTAGAAAATCCAAGCTGGCAGCAAACTGGTCTGCATTGTTGAAACAATGTAAATGAGGTGATTTACTTGCTGCTGGTTTAAAACTCCCACTGCCTTGTCTGTTTCTCATGGAATATGTAAAACATGACCAGCTTTTTTCCTGGGTAATTTTGAAGGGGTAAAAAGCAGCTCTTCAGAACACAGATGTGCAACTGAGATTAACATCAGTTCTGTTTCTGTGCATGTGCAATATATGAATAATTAGACTCTACTCATTAACTCCTAAAGGAACAGTTTAAAGTAAGTTAGGATTCTTATTAATTGATTAATTGATCGTTTTACCTTAACAGTCAAGTGTGTAGATTAGAATAACTCCCGGGAAAACTTGGTGCCAATGAACATTCACATTTAACTGTATAAAGCTTTTTCACTTCTTCTGGACCTATCAAGGATTGGTGTCCCTATTGATGTATTCAGCATATTCTTTCCTACAGTGCTTTAACAGCAGTTCCTTGACAGCTGAGTAAGAACAAGTATGTTGAACCCTGACATGTAAAAGAAGCTTTGAGCAAGGTGACCCATACAACAGAGAAACTAACTCCTGTAGTCACAGATTTCACCTTCAACTTTTGCAAGACTGGGATGCCAAAGATTAAAAACTTACAATGACTGACATCCATGTTCAACCACGGAAGCTAGAGAAAGAATGTCTTCTCATAGAAAACTAATGGGCAGTCTGTAAAAAAGGCCCTGTGATCTCCAGTATCAAAGAATAATTTACCTCATCCTCCTCTTTTCTAAGACAAGCAAAGTGACTTAATGGAGGTATTATGATCTGTAATAGCTATGGACTTCCACATAAACAGGACAGGAATGCACATCTGTTCTTTGAAAAATACAACAGCAACATTTGGCTTACAGGCTCATTTTAAGAACTACATTTAATTAGCATTCAATCTCTCCAATTTTAAAGGATTCAGAGAGTATGACAGTTTTAAGTGAAGCCTGCTTATTATTATGTTTTCTTACATGTAAAATATTTGAGGACTCTTCAAGTGACGTTCAACTCCACACAAGAGCATTTGAAGCATTCTACAAAGAATAGTTCGGATTCAATGTAATTATCAGAGTATAATGTGGCTTAAATTATCTTGCATAATTTAAGAGTTGACACATAAGCATGTTAATTTGAACTACTCACCTTTCTTGAAAACAGAAAAAAAAAAAATTCAAGCCCCCTCTTTTGTAAAAATGCAAAAAAAATTCCTTCAAACTGTAGTTCAGAATCTCTTCTTTCCTCTTCTTCCCCATATGAAAAAAAATGATAAAAAAAGAGTAGTGCAAGATGAAAAAGAAATAAACTTACTGCTAAAAATTAAGGCTATGCAGTCAGGTATGTTATGGTTTTCATCATTATGAAACCATGATTTTTGAAAAGTATGTAATTCACACAGTTAAATTAACTAAAGAAATTTGAATGTATTTCAGGGGCTAATAGACATCAATTTCAGATGATTCAATTATTATAAGTGTTATTTATTTTCTTCCTTGATGATTTTGTTGGAAAGGGTAGAATGAAACAGCTCTTCTATTCATTTAGTTGTCAACGGGTGATGGTATCTATGAGAGTATGTTTGAGCAAAACCAAAATTGAGTTAGTTTATTATTATGCACAATACTTTTTCATCACTCTCTTTTTTCCTGGTCTAATGTTCATAATTTGCATATCAGTCAGCCAAGTGAAATATTTGTTTAAAAGCTAGAAACTTCATATGGAAACACAGAAGCCTGATCTTGAAAATATACATACAATCCAAATTTTCTTTGCCAGAATATCTACAGAATTGGACATTCTTTCTCTGAAGGCAATTCCCTATAAAAATATTTATCATGAAATATTCTCTGAAATTGTCATAAACCCTCACCTATTCTCTCATTTCCATTTTGCGAGAAAGCAGAGACAAACAATTTAAGTGATTTTACCAGGATCACCTAGGAAGGCTACAGCAGAAATACCATCTCAGGTTTTTCTAGTCTCTGTGCAGTGCCTTAGTCATAACACAGTCCTTCCTGTCATTTATTGCTTGATTTCTGCATAAGCACACTTCTAGCTGAGGAGGAAGGAGCTAATCTATTGTAACATTCAAGCAGATAGAGCATACAAAGACCAGACCTCCCCTAGACAACAATTCTGGCCAACAGCAACTGAATAAGCACAAAAAGTAGGATCATTGCTGAGAAGCAACGGTGCACTCAGGTGAAAGCAGCAGGCAAAGAAGTGAATAGCCTATGGTCGCAGACTATTTTGTTTATACTGATGAGGCATCTGTATTGTCTATTCTATTTAGAAAAGTTGGTTCATGCCTTTTATTCATATATCTTTTGTTGATACTGGGAAAGGACAGGGTATTTAGAGCAGTACTTCCAGCTTTTCAGGGTGGCTTATATTTGCTACCTTGACCAAGTTAGCAGAAAGGTCTTTTTGTCCTCTATACTAGTCCTGTCAGACCCTCAGAAAGAAAAGTAATAGGGTTCTGGGATAAGGGTAAGGAGTCAAGGAGTCAAAAAAGCTGCTTATTTTGAGAGGACAGGTGAGGGAGGTAAAGAAAGGGCTGATCAGGCAGCTGTGGGGAAGAAAAAGGGGTCTGTAGATGAGACAAAAGCACAAGGAATGGGTGTCTGCCAGGTGTGAGAGGATAGAGCCCCCACAGAATGGCACAGGTTGTGAGGCTGTAAAAAGACTTCCCCCTGCCCCACCAACACAGAGATTCCTGAAGTCATATTTGCACTTCTTAGCTCGTTTCCAACACTTAAAGTTGCTAAGAAGCCTTCAGCAAGCTCCACACATGACACTCCTCTTCTTGTTTAACCTCAAACTCAAGTTAAGTGCTCTCTTGAAGCATAATTCAGACACAGTTTAATTAACGTTTCCAAAACAAGTTTCACAAACTGTTCCCCACCTCTGTCATTACACAGCAGTCTTTGGCACTGCAACATGGATAGATTCATACCAAGCTGACTTCAGAGACCAGCTTGAACTGTAACAATGAGTTAACAACCATTAGCTAAAAATAATTCTTTCACTCCCTTGAAACTGGAGTCAAGTTTTCCTGATAGTTTATTTTGGATTTGACCAAGAATAGAGTTAATGTAGTTTACAGAATAAAACAATTAGTGCTATAATAGCTCAGAAGTAATAGAAGTAATTGAAGCATAGGCAAATGTTGCAGGGACATAAGACCAAGACCTACTCATGCAGTAAACATCTCCATCCCTGGAGGTTTTTAAGATGAGGTTGGACGTGGCACTTAGTGCCATGGTCTAGCAACTGTGGTGGTAGTGGATCAAGGGTTGGACTTGATGATCTCAGAGGTCCTTTCCAACCTGTCTGATTCTATGATTCTATGATTCTATCTGCAGCCAGATCTATAGGGCTGGTTTTTAGTATGTGCTGAAGAGTCTTCTCCAACTTCTTCCCTGGCTTTCAGCAAGTATTTCTATTTTCCAGGATGCTCTCACAGCACCAGCACTTCCCTGGAATGTGCTGTAAAAATTGTTTTACTGTTTTTAGCTATGTAAGAGGATCAGATATACAAATGATACATACTACAAAAGCAGAATTGACTTTTAGTGTGCTTAGTCTCAGGAATTGCTTTGATTCTTCTTGTATGAACATATGCAAATGTTATCTCCACATAACAAAATGTGTATCTCCACATAAAGCAGATATCAAGGCTGTGATATGTCAGAGAACATATGGATTGACACGCAGCATATGTAATGAATGACAGCTACCTTAAAATAATTGTAGCTTTCTATTTTCTCTAAAAAAAGGCACAGCTGCTCAGGCCCACTGAGAGAGATTTATGTCAGAGGAAACCAAACCACTCCCATAGGAAGCCACACCTAAATCATTTGCTAGTGAACCATCACCAAAATTTGCCTGACAGTGAATGGGAGTTACTGTTGCATTTGCTGAAATAATTTGGATGAGGCCTCATTTATTAAAATAGTAAATCTATACCACTATTAATCAAGTGCAATACAAAGTATTGATCTAATACTCGGTCCCTTAGCTGGTACTCAGAGGCACTAATTAAAGGACCTGCATAACCTATCTGTTGTTTGTCTCTGTGTTGAACTATCAGAAAATGCAATCAGGAGTAAAGATGAAGGCTGGAGTTAAACTCCAGTTTACTCATTTAAATGGACCCTATATAATTGTTTATGAATAACCCAACAAAACAAGGTCAACAAATCTGAATATGGCTGTTGAGATATTGAAACATTTTGAAGTACATTAATCGGGCTAGATGAGAACCTCTATCTTTGTCACCTACTTATTATCCAGCCCCAGCAATTAAATGCCTTGACTTCTCCTGACATTACACCGAACAGGACTTGAAGTAATACAAAACAAGTGTAACATGGAAGCAGTTAGCTCACATACGCTGAAATACTTCAAATGATACAATAAATAAAATCTTAATCTCTAAGGAAGGAAAATAACAATGAAGATCACTTCAACTCCATAGTATAGTTTTGTTATGCACGTATTTCGACCAGAAATTTCAATAAAACATTCCTCTAATTTAGCGGTAATAATTCTGGCTTTTATATGGAAGTGTATGAATTACAGGCTTGGTTACAAGGTAACTCTCAGTTTCCAGAAATAAGATCAGCTAATCATTAAGTGGGGTGGTGCTGCCTCAAGTAGTTAGTTGAATGGATAAAATGTTTTTGCTTACATGTCAAGACTCCATATCCAGGAATTAACTTAAGGAACAGGGAGAGGGTTGGCTTTGATTTGTTTCCCCCCTTTTTTTTCTTTTTTTTTTTTTTAAGAAACATAAAATAAGGGGTCCTAAAGATGTGATTTTCCAGATCCAAAAGGCTATACTTGATTAACTAAGACTTACTTTTTAAATTAATTTGCCTTTACAAGTTGGTGAGAAAATTATAAGGAGTCAGCATTAGCTTACTTTGGTATTTTACTTCTGGAATCAACCTTGGAGTCAAATGCACCAGCTGTTAAAGATAAATTTGTGTCAAGGGGGATAATTTGGATTTATATATTGAAAAGTAGGTTGGCACTGCCTTTTCCCTTGCCCTCAGACTTTGGTTTTCTAGAGTCAGCGGAACTCACAGTTTGGAAAGAAGCAAGGCAAAAAGAATTGATTAACAGCAGGAAAACAATCATCATAACTCATCATATATCTATTCACACAAGGATCCTGGTTTTGGTCTAGTGTATGAAATTCTGAGAGGAACACTTATGAAGGCCATCTACAACATGATGAACTTAGTTCACAGATAATTTTGAAGGTATATTTTTGTTGTTTTTCATTTCTGACACAGCTCTCTATATTTGTCAAGTCTACAGGGGCAAGCTACATCTAAAGAGGCTATAGCTCACTCTCCCCCTAATCTGTGCAAGGAAATTGACAGCACTCCAACACAGTCATCCATCCTTGGAGTGTGAGAACAATTATTTAACAACACAGCTTCATGCTTTCTCATTCAGTGCTTCAAGAACTGGAAACAACAATAACTATTTTAGGTGACAGTGAAATAGATATTCCCAGTCACATCTGGTCCAACACTGATTAACATTAAATACAAACCAGACCAATTTCTTTCACATAATACTGGATTAAGTCAACCAGTTTAATGAGGGAAATCTTTTACGAAGATTTAGAGCCCATCAAGGAAGAACCAGGAGGGACACAACACTCTTAACATTGAGTGATTTATCTTATCCTATATGGTTAAGTAGTTTTGAGAGGTCAGGTGCATGTTTCTCTCCATTAACTCTCAGTGCAGTACAAGGTGAGAATGTCAGCTTTACAGGTCTACCTTTGGGATGCCTAAAGTAAAATGGGAGGCATCCCACCTCACATACTCACTAACTGATCACTTATACTAAGGAAAGAGAAAGACAAGAGAAGTTGACGGCATTACTCATGCTTAAAACAGTGGGATCTTTGTTATTTATTGTGACATTGCTTATTGGAGCTATCTGAAATGACCTCTGCTTTGTTTAAGCTTAGAAGAGAACCACAGTTCTACTTGTCTTCTCTCAGCTTCTCGGCTTTCTTAGTCAACATTTACTAGTACATTTACTAGAATCAACATATTTTCAAACTGTACTGAAACTTCATACAAAGCGAAAGATAAAGGATCTTCAAGAAGAATGGAAGAGTGTTATTCCTGGCTGCCCTGCTCAAGAATACACAGCATAGATTTCCCTAAGCTACGTTACTGCCAAGGCTACAGCTTTCCAGATCTTAAGGGTGTGTGCATGCATGCACTGAGAAGAGAATTATGCTTAAAAATCTGAAAAACAAGCAGGTTGTAACTTTCTTTTGTGGTTATTATTCCACTTAACTCTCCTTGATGTGTTATGTTAACCAAATTACACCAAGAAAGAAGATGAAGGAATGTATTTCCATGTAAAATGGGCAAAAAATTATGAAATTAAAGCTATAGAGCTTAAAATATCCCTTGGTAGTAACAATTCATTTATGTTTTTTATTTTTGAGAAATCATTATGCTGGACAGTAAAAGGATAATAAACCTTTTGAAGGAATGAAATCAAAAACACCTTTAAAAAATAAAATGTGGTGCTCCAAAATAATTTATATGAGCAATTTTCTTCATATTTCTCAAGATCTAAATATTATTAAATTCTATTAAAGAGAAGACCAGTACTTGTTCCACAAACAAAATCAAGTAGCAGTAAAACTACATAGAAATAATCATATTAGGACCTACCATATTAGGATAGTGAAAAAATTGAGTTAAATCCTTTTGGCGTTATCTGTATCAAGTTCAACGACACATTAGAGAGTACTGTAGAAGTTTCTAAGAAATACAGTCTCTTCAGTACAGTAAAAAGAACTGTTTATATTAGAAAATATTTTTAAAAGGACCAGCATGAATTTAAGTAGTTATGTTTTAATTTTGGAATTATTTCATCACTGAAAATAATAGCTAGGGATTAAAGTATGTATTCCACAGTTCTGTCTCTCAAAATATGTATATTTATAGTTGTAGACAAGAAGATAACACATCGTTGCAACTGGGAACCAAAACCGAGGGCTGAATTACTGTTAAAAACAGCCGGTCTTCTCAGAAGTCAGGTCTGAACTACCAGTTACTGCCTCTATGCCTGGTCAATAAGGTTACTCACCTTTTCTTATGTCACAGTCAAAGACAAGTGTATGCATTTAATCTCCCCATCACGTAATGTCATATGGGCAGGGAGAAACGCACATTGTGCAATGCAGACAAGTATCAGCACCGCATCCACAAGGCAGGTAATATCCAAACCATGGTACTGTTCCAAAAGAAAGTGAGGCAACTTTCTGCACTGTGCCTTGCAGCCAAGGGAGTCACTAGCTAACAGCACTCTGATCATAGTAAGATTCAAAATGCTGTAGAAATTCCAGAAATGCTCAATGGAACTGCTTTTCCATTCTGTGTGAAAAGCACTACACAGAAAAAAAGAGTCTGTTCCAGCAGATTACAAGAAAAGAAAGATATTGGGAAAATGATATAACAATACAAGTGTAGTGGGTTTCTGTGGCTGGGTTTTGGTAGTGGGGGGTGGGCTACAGAGGTGGCTTCTGTTAGAAGCTGCTAGAAGCTTCTCCTGTCCCATGGAGCCAATGCCAGCCGGCTTCAGGATGGACTTCCTGCTACTGGCCAAGGGCAAGCCATCAGGAATGATAGTAATGCCTCTGTGATAACATATTTAAGAACAGAAGGTTGTGGTGCAGAAGGAATTCCAGCCAGGGAAGAGCAGAGAGAAAACATGGGAACAACAAGGTAAACACCAAGGTCAGTGCAGAAGGAGAGGGAGGAGGTGATCCAGTTGCCGGAGCTGTGGCCCCTGCGGACCATGGTGCAGACCACGGTGGAGCAGCTGGGCCCCTGCAGCCCATGGAGCACCACTGGGGTGCAGAGACCCACCTGCAGCCCATGGAGGAGCCCATGCTGGAGCAGGTAGATGCATGAAGGAGGCTGTGACCCCGTGGGAGGCCCAAGATGAAGCAGGGTCCTGCTGGAGACCTGAAGCCCATGGAGAGGGAAGCCCACGCTGGAGCAGGTTTTTCCCGGGTAGGACTTGTGGCACCTGTGGGGACCCACGTCGGTACGGCTCATTCATGAAGGACTGCACCCCATGGAGGAGTGACCCACAGGACAGCAGTTTGGGAAGAACTGTTGCCCGAGGGATGGACTCACGCTGGAGAGGTCCATCAGGGACTGTCTCCCATGGGAGGGACCCCAGGGGAGCAAGGGAAGGACTCCTCTCCCTGAGCAGGGGCAGGAACAACAACTGACCGTAACCCCCATTCCCTGTCCTCCTGCACTGTGGGGCAGAAGGGAGAACATGGAAAGAAGGAGGTGTTGGGGGAAGATGTTTCTAAAACTGTTTTATTTCTCACTCTTTGGCTCTTATCCTGTTAGTAATAAATTTAAGTCCTATCCCCACTTTGAGTCTGTTTTGCCCATGAAGGTAATCAGTAACCGACCTCTCCCAGCTCTTAACTCATGAATCCTTAGCTGTTTTTTTCTCTCTCCTCTGTCCAGTTGCAGAGAGAGAGTGAGAGAGTGGCTTTAGTGGGTACTGGGCATCTGGCCAGAGTCAACCCATTACAACAAATCAGGGCAAAAAAAAATTACTAAAGCTTAAAGGTGCCTTCCATAACAAATTAAACACACCACAAGGGTCAGTTATAAAATAAAAAAAAAAAAGGAGAGGCAGGGCATTAGGGAGAAACAGAAGAAAAAACCTTCATTCATTAGAGAAAGAGGAAAGAGATTATTTATCTTCAAAGTGTAAAATTGAACTTGCTGCAAAATTGATCAGATATCTTCAGACTCGGAAATACCCTATGGCAATTATTGATCAAGAGGAGTGAACGTGCCACAGACCAGGTTTATGTGCCACAAAAAAAAAGGAGGAGAGGGGACGCAAAAGAACTTCCGTATGTTTAAGACATACTTAAGTTTGAAGCACACTCAACTGCTGAGTTAACAGTTGCATGAGCTATTGCAGCAGTGTATGAGGATAGACGATCTTCAGGAAAACATACCTGGCTAGATTGAATGCATCATCGATTAAGCCTGCTCGATTACTGACAGAGATAACCTGTGAGGGCCAAGCACAAAAATTGAACCATTTAGGGTGATGGAACAGTGAAGGTTCACCTATGAAAGCAGATTTTAGGGATGAGAATAGGAGCTTACCTCATGGTTCCTTGTTAGCTGATTAATTAGCAGCCTCCAATTCCTAATATCATAATTAACTCTAAAGTAGCCAGTCTGGTTGATGTTCCCCAGCAACCAACCTGCCTCTTCGAAAGCAGGAATTCTGTGGTGTTCTGGAAACAAAGAACAAGAAGGGAAGGGGTTTTGGTTTTAAATTTAAAAATTATAAAGACATATCAGTTAAATTTTCTCCTTCTTTAAGTATACATGAAGGCAGTAAAATTAAGTGAAAGACTAACAAAAACATTGTGCTTGATTAACAATAATCTCCTTTATCTGTTCTGATGTAGAGAGATGCCAGCTGACATTCCCATGGGGACCTTTTACCCACACAGAACTCCAAGTATGCTTTTTTGTCCCCTGGAAAATACTATTTATGTGAAAAGTACACATCTTAAGTTTGGTACCCTGATTCTGGTGATGCTAAAACAGCTTTCTACAACTGTAACTCAAATAATTCAACCGATATGTTATAGAGAGAAGACTAAACCTGTGATTAAAAAAATAAATTCCTAAGTGTTTCTGCATGTATTTGATGAAGCTTTTACATTGGATTCTAAATTAAAGTATTTCCAGTTGTACAGCTTCTAGCTACTAACCACAGAGAGGCATCTCTTTAGAGCTAGAACCTTATATCAACTAACCTGTTCTTCATCTTTCCCCTCATTTTAAGTAATCACTTCGGGGCAGAAAGTCTAAATTTATTACAGTATTTCTACAGTCAAGTAAACCACAACTATTTGCACGACTAGGGATTTCAACAACAAAAACACGCTGAACTCACAACACACACTTTTGTTTCACTATGGAAAGAATTACCATAGGATGAAGCCTCAGGCTTCAGTGTTTCTTGAAGAAGTCTTCAATCTAGTAAATTATTCTGACAAAACTAATCGTGAACCAGAACTCACTAAAAATTCCAAAACTTTTTTTTTACTATAATAAAATTAGTTTGTACATTGTTGAAGGAACAGTTTTCTCAGGCATTTTTAAAATAAAAAAGAAATACATAGAATTTGTTATAAATGTAATTCCATCAGGGAATTGCTTAGTTTGCTTGAATTCGCTGAAAGTAACGATCAGGAAAAAAGTTAACAACGTGGTCTTTACAATTCACACATGTTATCTAGTACACAGATTTACTAAAGAAAGTGATTTGTTTCAGTCTTTCTTATAAAAAAAGTAATTTCTGAGTAAATAATAGATGACTAGAACTACAAATAAAAGTTATGCTTCTCCCTCAACTAAGCAAACACACAAATAACTATTATTTTAAGGTGCAATAAATACAAAGATCAGCAAGACCCCAATCTTAAAGACACATAATTATATATGCAAATTCATGGAGCTGCATCATGCACATGAATTTAGACAAAAAGCTGCAGGATTAGAAAATAAAGTCCTCATCTCTCCTAGGGAGTTCTGAAATCATTAAAACATCTTAAAAATACACTTCTTAGAAATATTAAGCCTAGAATAACTCAGTTGTTGCCTACTCAATTCAACTGTTATTGCTCCTTTAGGGTTTGTCTAACAGACTCTTACCAGCTCAATTTAATTACTCTATATAAACAAATGAGAAAAAAAAATACAGACCCCTGGGTTTAGTGAAAATAATCTGTGATAAAGAACCAAGTGGACATATTCTTTAGGAGCCAAGATATCCTGCAGAAATTGGACTGAGAAAATCAGAATGAAGTCCTACAACTCTGTGGACTTCCCAAGCATTCATACTGTCAAAGCACCTAAGCTGCTTTTGCCACACAGTCTGATTTGGGACAAGGTTGTAACACTGTGTGTCCCTTCTTCCACAGGGGTCTAATAAACACTGGGCTGTGCAGCTCAGTCCTTAGCAAACTCTCTTAGACTGCTATACTGAAATTGCTCTTCTGTTTAAATCCTTTTTTCACTGGACCCAACGTCAGAACCACCCCACTGCACCATGCTACTTAGAGATGACTTGAATCCTGTTTCCTGTGTAACCTTATAAAAACATTACTATAGAAAAATTATATGAGATTGTAACAATTTACACCATAGTGATAAAGGCATTTTCTTAGAACAGATTTGGATCGAATATCTCCCGTAAAAAAAGGGAGAGAAGAAATTTGAATCCGGATCTACTCCATCCCATTTATTTTTCCCAGTGTGGTGCTTTGAATACAGCCTGTCACCTCTAAAGATCAGCTATATTCTTTACCAACATAGTGGGTTTCTTAAAGAAACAGAAAAAAGTACACACTTCTGTATCTAGGAGACACTGCTGAGGGAAAGGATGACTTTAAGAGTTTCTCTGGGTTTTTAGGGGCATACTGCCATGGTAGGGTCAGGAGCGGGCTGCTCACTCTAGGCAGAAAATCTTATCACCTTAATGCAGTACAGCCTTCTGCCCATGTTCTTCAGTTGCAAACTAACCTCTAAATACAACCATTCCTGAAAGCAGCTACTTGTGACTGCTTAATCCCCACACCTCTATGATACTACCTAAAAGCATACCAAATGGGCTATAAGCCTTTCTTAAGCATTATCTGGGTAAATAAATTCATTAAATGGAAATTTTCAAAATCCGATGTAACAAAAAAATACATACCCTTATTCTTGTTTCAGTATTTGAGGAAATTACTTCTGCTTTAATAGAGCATTGAATGGTACTTGCCAGTCAAATTTGACAAGTTCTAAATAACCTATTTCATAAGTAACAGCTATGCAACATCCCCAACACACATGGCATTAAAGGAGAATACCTTTCAGAAGCTTGATGGCATTATTGCTGTTTTGGTTAGTTTAAATACAACCATAACCACTTGCTATTATTTTCTGGTAAGACTGCTCCTGTGTTGACTTTCTCCTGAAATATGGAACAGGAATCTTTCACACCTTCTCAGCTAATATAAAAAGGTGGTTATTTCAAGGAGCTGCCTGATGCGTGCGCTTCACACAGTTCTATATTATTTAGTAGAATTTGATATTTGTGTTTGTCAATTCTCACATTTTCCTATAAAAGAAATTCTTTGTTTTGGTGATTATAGCACTAAAAATGTCTATACACCTGGGTAATGTCTCCACTTACTAAAAACACATTTATTAGTCTCCTGTTAAAAGTATTATAGTTAGGGAAAAGGTAGTAATTCAGTGTTAAATTCTGTATTAGAACACTCATGACTTTCTAAACAACAACAAAGACTTAATTTGAAATGAAATCTATCTTTGACGGTTTTAGTTCACCTCTTAAAATTCAATCTAAAATATATATCCAGTTGTATTTGAGATTAAAGGGAATTTTTTTAATCTTCTTTCATCAGAAAGTGCTTTTCCCTTGTTGTGTTTTCTCTGGATGCCTCAGAAAACAATGCTGCTCTGAAACTTCCAGTTTTGCCACATACATATAGGAAATATTTACAAGGAAATGTTTAAGTTTTATGACATTTGTTTTGAAGGAAGAAAATCAGCTAGGGTCTTATTCCCAGTTTCTCTGCTCTCAAAGTGTGAGACAGTCCTCCAGCTAATGCTACCTGCACGTGGCTTGAAGTTCTGTGCTCTCCCAGCTCTCGAGCAACTTCAACTCCTTCAAAACCAGCAAAAATGATGGAAGTCTGCTCCTCCACACGGTAACCCAAGCACCATGTGAGGTAGGTCTGGGAGAAGGGCGCTCCTCTGGAAGACTATGTCAGTGCTGCAAAGAGCATAGCTAAACACAGTTCCACTGCCATTTCAAATGTTCAGACTCACAGTTGTTATTTTAACTCTTCATTTTATACAACCCCTAGCATACTAAGAAATTGGCTTATGCTGAGAGAACTCACTCCATTTTGCTGCAAAAATAACTGCACAAGTGTAGCAAAATTCTATGTCAAGAACAGAACGTGATATTTTTCTGGCAAATAAAAACATTCCATGAGGAAATTCATCATAATCACAATATTTTGTGAAAAGATACTGACTAACTAAATTCTACAAATCTTCTTGCATGAACTTTTCATATGGGGAGAAGGAAACCAGAAAAAAAGTTCTATCTCACTTGCCATGTAGCCATAGCTCCATGATGAAAGAAAATGTTTTGGTATAGGGAATAACACAATAAATGAAGGTCATCAGGAAATATGATCAAAATGATCAAGTTCTATCTCACATAATCTTTCCTCAGACTACCCTTCCATCCATTAACATTCCTATATGATGGAACTGCTAAAGTCTAAGGTGATACACAGTGTAAGCAGCAGTCTTCTGTCTCTTCCTCCTGCTTTTGAAAGATACAAGAGTGGAGTCTGGAAGCAACACAGGTAAAGCTCAGCAGCTGAGTCTCCGAAAGGGAAAAAAAAAAGGTATTTTTCTAAAGCTACAACTAATGCTCTCTTTCCCAGTGGGCAGCTAGCAAACCCCAGCTCAGAAGCATCTGTCTCCTACAAAACACTTCATGGAGGAGAATCTGACGGTCAAGTGGCTTACAGCTAAAGTAGAGATTTAGCTAATAGGAGGTGGAATAGTAAATTGGGACTTGTTGTTGGAAGTCAATTTCCATGTTGAACTTCCTTTCCCCCATCTTATGGCAATCCTGAGGAGATACTTACAGCAATCTGAATAGCAGTCATTTTATCAGAGGCAGAGTTCATCAGAGGAATATTTCCCCAGAACGTAAGAAATCAGTCAACAAACAGGAAGGGGGGATGGAAAGGACAGACTGTAAAGCTGTGTCAGTCAGTTCAGCAACACTTGCTGAGTTGCATGGAGATGTTTCCTACTTGGAGACTGAGCACCAGAACAATGATGCCCAGGGAACAGCAAGTCTGCCTTTATCAAAAGCTCTGCTCGTCTGTTGAAAATCGATGCTACCTAAACCTTCTCACTTCAGGTCATGGTCAGTTCTTCTGCATTTGCCGAAACATGACAGGTGAGCCTGTGCTTCCACACTTAGTATGCCTTCAGCAGCAATTGCCAACACCTTCCCACAAGCCCAGCTAAGCAGTCATCTTGTGGGGCTGTAATGGGTTCAAAGCCAGTCCTTGACTTTTTATCCACTACTTTTGGGGGGATCCCAAAACGCTGTGGATACATGGTTATAGATTATTACAGCAACCACAAAAGAGGCAACTTATCTAGGCGAAACAGAAACAAGCCCTAGATTTATGACAAAGTAGAAGTTTGTAACACCAGTGATTTCCCCAGTGGCAGTGAAATTTATCATTCAGCAGATCTGCAAGATTAAGGTACAAAGAGCATTGCAGCCACCTTGGTGTGATATCTCTGACCTCAGCATGGATAGGAAGGTTAATCATAAGATGTCTCCTTTGTGACTGGTTTACACTCACTTGAAGCAGAACACCCTCATCCACGGCTATAGGGAGTGAACAGGGAAAAAGTGGTGGTGACCTACCTGTGCAGAACTCTGAGAGCAAACAAGACAGGTCCATTTCACACACCGGACAACTAAGCGAGTAAAATGGTCATCATCTGGTGGCAGGTATATGAACTGATGAGTACAAACATGGTTACAAAAATGCCACGGCTCACTGGGTAAGGAGAAGAGAGACCGGCAGAAGCACTTGGAAAATGAAAAGCTTCCAAAACTATAACTACACACCTTCCACAAACAGGTGGGAAGAGATATATTGAAAATGAAACATCTTGGAGACAATGAATTTCATCAGACAGTTGCCAACGTCTGGCATTGTCTTCCCTACAGGATTTGCTGCAAAGGATAATGAATTACATCTCAAAAAAGACACTGCATAGCTGTAATTTCTAGAGCAGGCCTTTACTGAAGAGTGGACAGAATTAGCACTGTTGCCAGCAGCTGGGATGATCTGCAGTTATCTGAACTAATCCTGCTCAGCATATTGAACAATCACTTATCTGCATGCTCACTATCTCTGGTATAGAGCCAGACACTGACAGGATGAGTAGAGAGCAGCAACTCAATCATCCTACATTCATGTGGCTCTCACAAAACTGGATAGCAACCTCTTATCCCTTGTTCATGAAAATGCCAATTGGCATCCTACAATACCTTGATGAGGTCACAGACTCAAAAAGGATGCAAAAATCAGCAGTTCTCTCTCTTGCCTCTCTGGACGTACATGAAGGAAAAGACTCTTCCATCAGCAAATAACCATCCTAGGTGAACTCTAGTGCAAGGCAGGGGATTTACTCCCCTGAGATATTATTTGAAATACCAGAAAAAAGGAATATTTCTTGATGGCAATATATGTAGCTATTTCAAAATTGCCATGGTTTTGTTTCTCTCAGATAACCCACAGACAAGGTTAATTTTATTGAAAAATTTAAGTGATATGCCAAGATATCATAATGGTAGTCATTAATTTGAACCCTCTTCACTATTGGCAGCAGCAATGAGGTCTGTGATCAGTAATACATGGCAAACAAAAGAGAGCTGTTCATTACCTCCTATCCACTCCTAAGGTTACACTGGAAGCTCTTCCAGCATGACAGTTTGGTTAAAAAGAAGGAATTGCCTACTCTTTCCTCAAAGAGCACAGAAACCATCCTCGTGAACAGCATTTATTCCAAACTTGATTTGAGTATCTCATTCAATTATACTCACTTGAAGAACAATGTGACCACTCCCAATCTTCCAAATATCCTTTGGAGTAGTTTGTTTCACCTCCAACTTGCAGAGTTGTTCCCAGACTACTCACTGGGACAACACTGAAATTGTGTCCTCTGTACAACAGAATGTCTTCATGATTCTTCCGGTCCACAAAAATCAATCCTGGGAACTGTCCTTTGGAGTCTCAGAATCCCTCCCACATCCCCACAAAACAAATATACCAGCTGCAGAAAAACTCCAGGAGTAACACAAAATCCTCTATACCAGCCTCAATACATAACAGCATGTACAATGAATCATACATTGAGTACATTCAGGGATGTTCTTACTGACTTTTTATGTTGAGGAATTCTCCAGCTGAGCTAGGTAACAATAAGTAGAAGCAAGAGGACATGCTTGATGTAGTCATAAGTTTACAGCCTCATTTTCAATGAGGCACAGTAAGTGAATGAGTGAGTGAAAGTAATGAGGACGAACAAGGATAATGGCAATACATCACAGTGCCATTGATTTGCTATACAGGAGACAGATGACTCGGAAAGGTTCCTCTTTAATTTCTATATAGTAGCCACCCCAAAATAATTGCTTACACTGGCCATCATTAATTTGTTGATTTCTTGAAGGCATTCCAATAGGAACAGTAGATCTTAAAAGAGTGGGTAGCAGTTTTATGGACTTGTTCCTCCACAGCACTCTGCATGCAAAAAGCAATGAGGAACCATCTGTGTAGATAACAGTGATATAATGAACTTTGAAGGCAGGAGCGAAGGGAAGGAGGCATGCATGTGCAACCTAATGAGATGAGATGAGGTGATCAACTCTCTCTGAAGTCAGTGGGAATCTTTCTGATAACTTCAATGAGAGTTCAGTCAAGCCCTAAAGGACAAAAGTAGAGCAGGTCATTAACGCAGGCTGTGAAAGTGCAAACAGGTTTTGAAGTATTTCAGAGATGTTCATATTAAAAAGTATGGCCAATGTAGTAAGTTTCTGAGAAGTGAAGCAGCATCTGTATGCTCTTACTAGAGTATGTTTCCCAGGTACAAAAAAGCGCCCTGATCACAGGCACATTTCTAGATCATTATATCATGGGAGCGGTATAAAACATGTTGCTTTCTCACAGGCTGTAAATGATCAGGGTAAAGAAACACACCCTATACCACTAGAAATTTGGGGTACTCAGATTTCTACTGATCACGCACCATACATCTCCATTCCTACTGGCTATTGAGCTCTATGTGACTAATATATTATAGTAACTTATAAAAGAGGAAAAGAAGTCTCACACAGGTTTGACACCCTCATCTCTCCCAATAAATTTCTATCAGAGGGAAATCTCTATACCCTTCTAATTTTACAGGAAGAGATCAGTTCTCCCTGTACAGCCCATGTGTCAAGGGGATGCGTGGATCCTTCTTTTCCCTTCCATATAATCCTTCTATTCAAGTCTCCATATGTCTTCCCTCACTCTCTTCAATTCCAGTCCAAAATTGTCAGACAATGTAGCATGAAGTGCTAAGGAAATAAATATTTCAGGACATTGCTATGGCAGGATTCCTTTTTTTTAGGTGATAAAAAACCACTGGTATCTAGCACTCACTGTCCTCAGGACAATAACTATTACTGTTATGATCATGTAGGAACTGAGGAGGAAGAAAAAAAAGTAATAAGCAGAATAATGCACTTTTGAGGTCCAGCATATGGTTATCTAATAGAGAGAACAAATACTTTTGATAGATCAATAAGGAAAATTTTAGTTACAGCAAACATTTCTTAGCCCTGGTTCAGACCACGGATCAGAGTCAAAAATTATAGAATTCTAAATTTACTAAATCATACTCATCAGATGCTTTGCTATAAAATAATACATTTCACTTTCATCAATCAATAAATGAATTGCATTCATCAATGATTTGATATGTGTTGCCAAATATAAAATACTTAGCATTTAGTTACATATTTCTACGTAAAAGCTTTACATCATACTGTCTAAATTCTGCAATAATTATAAATCTAGCTTGTTGCTCATCTTTCATTCCTCCTCCCTCCCTTCCCAGCTCTCCTTTTTTTTTTTTTTGTAATTCATTTTAAGTAGTTAAACCTGGGTGCAGAGCAACTAAACAATTATCTAGGATCAATTCCAAAGAAACAGTTGAGGAAAACACAAGTATGCTTTATGAGATTCCACTGGGAGGAAAGTTTATTTTTACCTGATTTGTTAGACACCCATATAATTGCCTCTGATGAGATGTGGCTCGTATTTCCTACTGCAATTGTTAATGGAATCTGCCACAAGTAGCTGCAAGACAAAGGAGGGGGAATCTAAGAACAAAAATACTGAACTGATTCTTCTCACAGCAATCAGGGATCATGTCAAAGAAATCAAAACACAATTTTAGTAGCACTGTAAAGATCTGTGGATTCTAAGAAGTTACTCTGATTTTGAAATGCATTTGCTATTAGCAATAAAACAATGAAAAAGTCATTCATTTAAAAAAACCTCCTAAATTATATTTTACATTTTTCACACACTATCATTATATGAGGACTTTTTTGCAAGGCTTTTCCTAATTTTACAAAATGATTCGCAAAAGAGGAAATAATGATTTCTCATATAAAGAACACTTTTTTATATTTACGTAGAAAAAGACTACCAGTTTAAAAATAACATACTCTTCTAGTAACTTCTGAAAAAGCTACAACTGGCTTTCCTTGCTGCTGGTTTATAAAAACAAAATGAATGGGATGGATCTCCACTTCTTTGCACCATTTATTATCACCTGTGCATATGCAAACTTGACAAAACTTGCTTCATATGGTTTGGTGATATACTGGTGTAATCAGACCCCAAATTCCTTATATGGTATTAAAAATTGTTTCTCATTTGGAGTAAATGTTATAATTTACCTAAAATTTTTATATAACATCTTTTTCTTAATAAGCAGAAATTGACTGTATGAAATCAATTTTTGGGGCAAGGACAGAAAGGATGAATTCCTGCATGTCTTCATGACCTCTATTCCTGAACTCTCAAAAGTACCATTTCACCAGTCAGTGAAAGAGTGGACATTTCCCTGACAGGCCTGCCACATCATTTTGTAAACCAGTCAAGAGGAAGCACTCAGTAATGATACAGGTGGTACCTTTGCTGGTCTTTGAGTAGGTGGTCTAGGGGGAGTATTTATGCAGTTAAGCAATGCAGCATGGCAAGAGAATGGCCTCAACTCAGATATCACTGTATACTTCCCCTTTGATACCAGGTACATAATTTTTGACTGATTGTATTAAAATAGTGTGTGTGGGCCAGTTCTTGATGTCAGCATCAGCTTCTCTCCTGCTAGTACACAGCATTGCAAAACTAGCCCATGGTGCTAAAAAAACAATTGGTTTTGCTCCTTTCCACTTATCCAGAAGCCTGATGCACTGAATTACAAAAATTACAAACACCATCCAGATGTTCCACAGCTGCAGTCAACATGGGCTGGCTTGCAAGGGTGGCATTTGCTGGCCTGACTTGGGAGTCTGGGGAAGAGAGAGAGACCCCTGCTCTGCCTCCACACTTTGCTCCCGGCTCCCCACACATTTGCAAAGAGCCCTCAGCACGCACAGGGATTTGTATTACTTAGAACAGAATCATGTGTGCTGGGAAACACTTGATCATACAGCAGCGATTCAGCAGAGGGGGAGATATTTGGGCAACCATACAGCTGAAAGAGCTATGAATGATAGTAGAAAGGAAACATGGCATTTATTGCCAAGTGGGAGAAGAAAAAGGTTCCGTGTGATTTTAGGTTCTCTGAGTGTTGGTATCATGACTGGGAAAACTCAGATCTACTCCTGCACTGAAGATAAGCTCCACATGAGTACAAGCCCTGGCAGATATTTTTTGGATAATTGAGCTGTGGCATTTGAAGGTGCTTATGGCTTTATCAGTCTGCCCATTCCTTGTGCTGAACATTGACACACTCCATAGCATGGCCAGCAGAAAAGAATGTCCACTAGGTGCACAAGCTTCTGCAGTTCTCTATCTGGGGTCCTCACACAAAATTACCCTCCTTGTAGGCTTAACAAATATTCTGGACTGTGAACTGGAGCAATGAGATGAAAGTGTGTTTTGTGTCCTGCTGCTTCTGCTACAGTGTCAATAATTTCTGGGTTCAACAGGTGAGGGCACTCAGGGAATGCTGCAAAGTGATGCACCAGATTATATTCACTACTCTCTTAACTACCTTATACCTTACTAGACATTCACTAGTGTCTGTCCAAAAAAACTCTTTGGAAATATATCACCTTTAAAAACATATCCAGTTCTAAATACTTGGTTCTCCAGAATGAAAAAGATGCTGGAAAACTGTGATTGAGAAAAACAAGGCAAAATTTGCATAAAGCTTTTACATTATTTGAAAGAACAGGAACACTGGCATATGAAAAAAAATAAAAACTGCATTTGCATGGAATTTTTATGACCTTTCAGCTCCTACTGAAAAAGCTAAACTGCAAAATAAAAGATACTGAGAGCTGCCTATGTAGATGATTTAAGCACATATATACACATTCACAAATATTCATGTATGAACATACACATAGACACCTGTTATTTTCAGAAGGAATTTCATAGAAATGTATTTTGCACATTGAAGTATCTATACAGAGAAGAATTTTATATTACTTGACATTATTTTGCCTCCAATTAAGATAAATCCCACTGAAATAAGGACAGATCCTTCTCTGAAAGGTGATCCAGCTGTCACAAAAGTTACTCCTCCTCAGAAAATATGTGTGGACTTAGTTAGGGAGACTAGTACTGGCAAATTTAACTTTTATCTCCCCAATATGAGAGACCTCCTGATATTCTTGGTGCTCTCCAGAACCTCCAAATCTCACTCTCTTGACTATTAGTTTCCCAGGTGAACCACGGGTTTCCTTTTAATAGGCATCTCCAGAAACATATTTTTCCTACTTTATTGCTGCTGTTCTCTCTGTTTATCTGTTTTCTCATTCCATTTCTCTTCATTCTCAGAGAAACTTCTGCTGCTGTTGCAGAAGCAGCTGTGGCCAGCTTTTTCTATCTATGTGAGAGAGACATATCTGGCTCACTTTTCAAGAAGACAGCTTCCACTCACTGAGTGATCTGTACAGACTTTGTTCTCCAGGTGTGACTGGGAAGAGGCAAACTTTGTTTGCACTTTTCTATCACAGTATTCTGCTTTACAAAGAAAAGAGGAAAAAGGGGGCCTGTTTTCCTCATGCTTTGTCTGTGAGTAGTGTAGACCTATTATTTATATTTTGGGAGCACCACCAGTGTGCTCTCAGTATGTATTTGTCATTAAAAAAGAAAAGGAAAGGTTCCTGGCATTTCAGATTCTGCACACCTCTTAAACTACTTTTTCACGTTAATGAATGTTTTTGCTGAGATGTAAACCCATACATTTTCAAGATTCATCTTCCCAGTAACCATAATGTGCCAAGCTTCATGTAGGCATTAGCTGGCACTGGTGAAATCCCAACCATCATCTTCTGTGACTCAGTTTCTCCGGCATTAATTCAATTGTGCAAGGTGATGTCAACTGAGCTGTCACAGGGTACTTGAGACATCTGCCATGGGCTGTTAGATATGACAGAGCACCTAAGGATGCTTCCACCCTTGTAATGGCAGCACAAGGTAAAGTAAGACACCTTAGAACACCTTGAATGGCACCAGTCATCTGTGCAAGCAACTAAATGGGTCTCTCTCTCCACTTGATGTTGACCTCTCATAATTAAACCTGAGTTTCCCAAGGAAACTTTTCAAAACCAAGCTGCTTGTAAGAAAAAGAAGGCTTCAGCACAGATTTTCAAATACAGTATTTAAAACAGGCGCTGCTGCAACATTTTATAACTACTGTTTTAAATAAGAACTTTCAGTTTACTGATTCAAAAAAATGCAGGGAGAAGTTAAAATGACTGAAACTGAAATGTAAGGTAGTGAAATTACAGAACTGAAATGAATGTTCTAAACTAATTATTCCCCATTTTTTGCTTTGATTTTTGTCCTGATTCAATAGAGGGAAATGTTTTGATATGTTGAAAATTTCTGTGGGATGGGAATCCATTACTTGTTCATCAGTAACACTTACTAATCTTTGTAAAGTATTTTGAGAACATAACAATCTAAGACCTTATATCACTGAGAGATATGATTAAAGCTATTTAACTCAAAGTGAGGCATAAAAATAGTTCAAGAGTAAAAAGCATAAAACAAGAATCCAAGAGTAAAACTGACTGGTTAAAACACCTACCCCCTTTTTTTGCCACTAGAACTTAATAACCAAAATACCAACTCAGTCTCTTCAGTTAAAGATAACAGTCTGGTACGTCCAGAGTGGGTGAAGATGAGAAACAGAGAGCAAGAACTCCTTGGTGTTAGTTTCCTGTTCTCAGCTCTCTCCAGATGGAAATGCTGAAATCTCATGTACACACACATCTTAGGTGAGCAGCACTGAGTCTGAGGAGGGGACGCTTTCCCAGTGTGGCCCTTGCAAACATTGGTGATTCCCTGAATAAGTTAGGATGCTGATAAGCATTTCTTATTAAGGGAATATTTTGCTATGAGCCATCTGCATGAACTTATGTTGTTCGGATTTCAGGGACAAAAGAACACAAAAGCAAAGCAACAAGAAAATCTGACCTTTTGGAAAGCAAGTAAATCTTATAGAACAAAAATTAAAATTTGAAGATTTGTACTTTTCCTTTGGTTGAATACTTGGCTGATCTCCAGAGACATATACAAATAGTGGCTAGTAAAAGATGCATTTAGCTGCATGACTGCAAAAGTTTCTGGCTAATAACCTTAATGCTTATTATAAATTAAAAGGCACACAGAGTTGATAATATGAACTAAGTAAAGGATTGTGTGACATTAGGACATTAAATAAATACAGAAGAAAGACAGCAGAGATCTCTCATTACTTCTTACCAAGACAAGTGCAAAGCAACCTTTCTGTCAGCAAGGTTTGGAAGGTTTGGGCTACTGCTTCATAGTAGCCGGTATGGGGCTATTTTTTGGACTTGTGCTGAAAACAGTGTTGGTAACACAGGGAAATTTTAGCTATTGCTGAGCAGTGCCTACACAGCATCAAGGCCATTTCTGCCTCTCATCCCACCCTACCAGCAAGGAGTCTTGGGGTGCACAAGAAGTTGGGAAGGGGCACAGCTGGGACAACTGACCCTAACGGACCCAAGAAATATTCCACACTATATGATATCATGCTCAGTATGTAAAGCTGGGGGAAGAAGGAGGAAGTGAGGACATTTGGAGTGACCGCATTTGTCTTCCCAAGTAACTGTTATGCAAGATGGAGCCTGGCTTTCCTGGGGATGGCTGAATAACCGCCTACCCATGGAAAGCAGTGAGTAAATTCCCTGTTCTGCTTTGCTTGTGCACGCAGGTTTTGCTTTCTCTATTAAGCAGTCTTTATCTCAAGCCATGAATTTTCTCACTTTCACTCTTCCAGTTCTCTTCCCCCATTCCAATGGGGGAAGTGAGCAAGTGGCTGCATGGGGCTTAGTTGCTGGCTGGGGTTGAACCACAATATCAGTCAAAAGAAAGCCTTTGTTTTCAGTGAATTTTGAATGTTAACATAGTGAAGGTTCAAAGATAATTTATTATTAACAGAAAACCTGAAAGTGTATTCAACTAATGTACAAAATTATGAGCTTTGTTGCAGTGATATCTGGAAGCATTTATTCCTAGGCTGAGATAAGGTGGTCATGGGAAACAAGTGAAAGTTGTTGAACAGCAGAACAGCTTTCAAGCTTCCTACTACAGAAAGAGATTGTACATGAAGCAGAACTCAGCAGGATACAATTTTGTAAGCTACACTTTCTAGAGAGATTGTGTTGGGAAAGATAATTTAAAAGCATCACAGAGATTTTCCCAGGTTATTATATAGTATAGTACACCATTCAGTAAGAAGTAATTCAGGTTTTGGGGAAGCTCATGTGAATATTACAGGAAATCACATACTTTTATTAAGTGTGATTCTACAGATTGTTAGTTCTGTTTAATGGATAAGAAGCTGACAATATATTCATATTGTGAATATCATTCTCACAAGACTGAAGAACACAGAGATTTCATTAGATTTAATACGTGCCAGTAAAGCGATTGTAGGCTTTGCCCAGAGGCATAACACAACAGAATATGATGTTATTCCCTCTCTCATAAGTATTACACCTCCTACACTGAGACAGGGTGTCAAGGGATTCCTTGTACTCTGTCAGCATGGAAGATGGCACATAGGAAGGGGAGATTTCATTAACTTTGTAGCTAAGACAAATACAAGATGAAAAATGGATCAGGAAGAACAACATCAAGTAACTGAGATCCACTAAACACAGCTTGAGGTATTCACTGGTCATCTGCATATGCCCAGTGTGATCTTAATTCCTGTGTTCAGAGTAAGAACAAGAAGTTTAGTACAAACAACAATGAGAAACAGGTGAATAACACTGGTAAGATAACTGATTAAGTTGGATTCCCTACAAGGGGGATGAAAGAGCACACAACAGCAGACTTTTTCATCAAGTTACATATCACAGTTAGCCAACTTGAATTCAGAAAGGACAGTACGTAGTAACTGGAAAAGGCCTGCTGGTGTCTGAATCAGACAGGACTTTCATGAGTCCTGCAGACAGAGAATTTCTGACTGCAGCATTGTATTCAGTGCAGAAACAAAACAGTGGGGCACAGTAAGTGTGACACACAGCACATTAATTGTAGGATGCATATCAAAGGTTTGCTGGACTTAAGCAAAATAAGGAAAGGAAACAGTGCTAACATTAGGATCCTGGGGCTACAATGGTACTGTCCTCACCCAAGACTAACAGATAGGAGTCTTAAGACTAACAGATGGGTCAACAATAAAAAGGTAAGCTAAGGCAAAAAAAAAGGGACAGAGAAGTTAACAACACTGACTACATGACCAATCAGAAAAAGATGGTAAGAAAAAGGTTGTGGAAGTGCTTACTCTAAGATCATTCTGCACTGTGGTGGGCAGAGAAGTTTCTTGCCCCTTTACAAAACTTTGGTGGACTTTGATGGGGTCTGTGAATTAAGGACAGTGTTCCAGTATAATCTTTAAGAAGCTGTATCTGCCTGTAATATAGACTGTAATTTTTTTCATCCAGGGGTCCAGACATAATTAACTTAGTGTGCAATGTAATACGCAGTATTGTGTAAGCAGATAACAAAATTCCAAATGAGGAACATGTTACTTAAAAATTAGCAGTCTTCATGTTACCTTCTATACCAAATACTGTCAAAACCTAACTGAGCTTTTTGCATCAGTTCTGCTCTTCTTTCTCACTAATGCCTCACCTATGGAGGAATTCAATTTTTTAGTCAGACCAATCTACCAACCAAAACAACCCAATGGGGTCAGATCTTGATAGGTGCTGCCAGGCAGAGAATGGCTTCACCATCTGATAGATCTGAATGGGCTCCACATCTGAGGTGTCAGTTTTTTAAGAGTACTTCAAGTTTTTAATAGAAGTGAACTTAACAGATGTCTCATGGATGAACAGAAATCAATTTACAGAGCAGTCTTGCCTCTTAACTACTTGGAGATTTTCAAAGGCTCTGATTGGATGCACAGTTGAATACAGCTAATATACATTTCAGAGGGAAGCAAAACTCTGGGTTTTGAGAGGTATTTGGAATTGTGAGACTATTATATTTTAAATACAAATTATACTTAGCTGCACACATGGATGAAACTATGGATAATCTTTATAGTTTGGAGAAATATTTAACATTGCATAAGAATGACTAGGAAACATATTTTAGTCTTGAGAGTGAGTTCTGCCTCAATATAGCTGCTAATGTTATGTATTTGTCTATTATGTATGCTTTCATTTAGAAACCCATATTAAAAAAGGCAATCATATTGGTATACTCTAAATGAAGGGCTGATAGCTGCTTCTAAGAACAACGTCTATGATCCTTTAGGTTTTCTCCTGTGTAAGAATATAAATACAAAGATACAGAGGGAAAAGTATTTTCAATGTCAGCATGGTGAAATATATTTTAGAGGCATGTATTTCAATACAATCATTGACACTACAATTCCTTTGTGGTCATAACAGTGATTAACATGGTTAACAGCAATGTATTAAAGATGCAGATTTTTTGGTTTTCCTTTACTCTGACATAGTCCTAATTCCTTCTTTACAAGAATCTTTGGAATAATTTTTGACAATAAGCAAATCCTATAGCTGACAAAAGGAAAAAAGGGGAAAAATTACATTCTCCAATCCAAGAGTCTTATGCCAAATATAATGCCTTTACCAATGTAATGACAACACAAATTCCTAAACTTAAGAAAAGGATTCAGCGCTGTAACAGCAGTCCTAGCATGAAAGAGCTCAGGTGTGGCTCTGCACTGTGAGTCTGCCTCAAGATGACAGCTTACATACACAGTCTGTTAGAAAACAGCTGTATGTCTTTGGCATCCTATCTAACTTTGGTCTGGCTGCCTTTTTAATGGTAGACACAAAGTAATTTAAATGAGTAAATTTAAATTAAATTACCCATTTTGAAAAGAAAAAAATGCATTGTCTGATAATATAATATAATTATAATTATCTGATTACCAAACCTTCTATAAAGTTCTGTGTAATATTAGCTTAATATTTCCTCCAAAAATAAATTATAAAGGAGGTGGTTATAAATATCATGATGCTTTCTAAAATTGACTCATTTCAGTGCCAGTGCTAGCTGCGTACCTTACTAAATCTAGAAAAATGTTGTGGGCAAAGAACAAATACTACAAATTCTTTGTCAGTACATGCTGTCTCCTTCCTGCCTAACACTACCTTTTTTACAGCAAAACACAAACCACTTCATTTTTTTTTCGAAATTGACAAGCAACCTTCCGTGCTGAATCAGAGATGGATACAAAGAAGCTGGTTTTAAGCAGTTTTAACTGTCTATACCAACAGCTGCCTCTTTACTCTGCAGTAACAGCTCTTAACCTCTCCAGCATCCTCTGTTCCATCTTGCACCAGTGCAAAACATCCTTGCAGAATTGCACACGTGGTGCTGATCATGCAAACCCCATCTCTGTGTTGTCCTTCACCCATGAGCATAGCCCCTTGACTAGACTGCAGGTGTGAGATTTCTCTGAATGGAACAGAAGGATGCGTTATCGGCTGAGAAGGGACTGCCCTAGCAGGAATAAGAGTAGCATTTTAGCTATGCTTACAATCCTCCAATATGTTCTCAGAGACTTTGTACTAACCATTTTTCAGCATGTTCCAACGTTCAGTTCTGATTTTTCCTCTGAATAATGTAGTTTTAAGCAAAATCAAAACACAATTCCTATGATTGTTTCTCTTTCCTCAGTAAACTTCCCTAAGAGTGCCCCACCAAAGTATCTCCTCCATAAAATCTAAAATTCTACTATTGAGTTTGAAGGCTCACACAAAGACACAAGGAAAAGAAACCCATTATCAGCAACTTAAAAAAGCAGAAGGAAGAAAACATAAAAAACAGAGCATGTTAGAAGCTTTATCCTCTGATCAACAATGGGGAACTCACATCTCTGACTTCTAAAAGGCCATTTATCCACCCTCATCCCTCCTATAAAACTTGGCTCTACCAAATGCTGCCTGGACTTTCCCCAATCTGATCATTACCTCACTAAAGCCCCCACCTTAAACATCATTTCCCTCGTACTCCATATTTGCCTCTTCCAGCTATACAACTTTAATGCTCCAAATTCCAGCTCATGTCTGCATCCTGCCATGCAGCATTCCCTCTCTTACCCCCTGCTTGTTAAGCAGCTCCCCACCAGCACTGCTGCCCTTATTCTCCTCTTCATCTCCCCACTTCACTCTACATTATAACATAGTTCTGCCCTCAAGTACATGCTTCTTCTCTCAGCATGGAATTGATTTAATTACTGTGAGTTAATTAACTAGTTTGGGTATCTAGGAATTCCTGAGAGTTAGTATTAGCAAATAAGATGAGAAAAGTGACACATTTTGGAGTGATAATAAAATGCAGTAGCAGCTTTTCCCTGTCAGCCTAGCTTCCGTCAGGATACCAGTGCTGCCACTGCACAGGAAGGAATGACACAATACACCAATTTTGTCTTCTTTAGCATTCTGCAAATTCTAACACTAAAAGTTGCCCACATACTACATGCCAGAGCATCCTGGAAGTTTCCCAGTGAGAGAAGTTTCTTGCAAATAGAAGCTGTGAAATAGTTTTGGAAATAAAGCGCTAAATTAGAATTGGCATTTCTGAGATCTTTGCAAGCAGCAAAATCATAATCTTGCTGGAGACACCAGCACAGATATGTACAGGAACAGATTTTAAAAGCACTTCCTATTCTGATTTAAAAAAATATGCAACAATCAGAAAAGCCTCTAGAAAATGAAAAGGCAACACAAAAAATAGTACTTTCTAGTGGTTTTTACATTAAAAAAATCATATTTCAACAAGCAGAGCACAGTACAAGGGCTGGGCTGGCAAACACCAGCACCCAAGAGCAAAGGCACTCTTCTGGCACGTGCTGAGGCAGGCAGGCTTCCTCCAGGTCACTCACAGAGGCAGCCCTTGTGCCCACTCCTTTGAAGGAGTAGCACTCTGCACAGCACTGTCCTCTCTCAGGCTGCTGGGGTTAAGGACTGTCCCAATACCCATCAAAGGACAAGATCAATTGGTGTCACAGACCTGGCCTCTGCTCCAGTGCACATGTAAAGAGAAGGAGAGCCCCACGCTTTTCTTCTGCAAGAAAAAGTATTTTCAAGTCCCTGCTTGACTAGCTAAAAAAAATGGTTAAATCAGTATCTGGCAGTGTTCACACACAGTTCTGTGATCCACTAAGGACTCTTGATTTTTTCATCTGATTTCTGTTAATTCCATTTCCCCTGTGTCTAATACACCATACCTTCCTTTCCTGGAGCCTGTTCCCTTCATCATTATTACAGCAGCTGATATAGAGGCACTGAGGTCAATCCAAATGAACTAGGGTACCACATCTACTCCCTAGGTAGCAACACAAAAGTTGTTTCTGGTACAAATGCTGACACAAGCATGATGTTTCAGGTATAGCAAAGATGAAAGAAAACACTTAGAGGACATGAGAAAATGGAAGATTAGAGGATACTTCCCAGAGACAGGGAGGTAAATGAGCACTTCTTTTTCTATTTATATTTTGTTAGCCCTCTTTCCTCAGTTTATGGAATAATATTTGTCCATATTATGGTCCTTTTTTATTACATAATTAATACTACATATGCTACATTAATCCACAATTGCTCTAAGAACATCTCATAGATACTAATCAGCATTCCCCTTGTGCTCCTAACATTTTGTTTTGTATTTAACCAGCTCCTTAGCTGATAAGTGGACAGAGTAAGTTCCCCATCACTGCTCAAGTGACAACATCCTACAACTGAATAAGAATACACATGGTGATATCCAAACACAGCTATGCTTTTACTATGCAAATAATTATCAGTAAAGGGGACAAGCACAGCCCTTTTTCTGCAAAGCCTGAATAAATAAATGAACTTTGTGTAGGAATTCAGAAGAGACCTGAATGGAAATAAATTCTGAAGTTAATCATTCATCTTGAAGTGGAGTGGCTGCTGAGCAGCTCTGCCATCCATTGTAAAGTCTTTCAGTTGTCATAATTACTACACAGTGTTAGGCCCATGAGCCTGTACAGCTCTAGTTTTGATGGTCATGTTCCTGGCTTGCACCATTAGACTGAATTTTCCCTGGTTCCAGTATATGGAGAAAGGCACAGAGGATTACTACATCACAGCACACATGAATATCCTGTTCATATCCCAATTTGTACATCTTCCTTTTTTCTCTTTCCTCACAGCTAGCTGTGTTCAACACCCAGCAAGACACTTCCCTTTAGGATATTATCATGAACAGGCAAAGATTAGCTATGGAAACTGCATGCATGATAAGAAGACTGTATAAATGAATATTATCCCAGCAACATTAACTTAATTATTTTGATAACATTAGAAAGGTTATTTCTCCACTTTTGAAGATACAAACTCTATATATTTTTAAAAGGCAAAACATACCCACAAGCAGAAAGCTTTAGTCTGCTCTTCAATTGAGTATATAAAAGGTTTATGGATTTCATCAAAACTGGTTAGTTTATTGCCTAGACCACAGATTATTTTTCATAAAATTTCTTGTCATATCTGTGAGCCATTCTTGTAATGATGGATGAGACTAGTGCCTCAAAATCATCATTTTCTGTCAGCAGGGAAACCCAGTGAACCCTGTCAGATGTAATATCACCTTCTCCCCTGTAGCCTTATAATGTAAGAGCATAATCCATTCTCACAGAGGTATACAGGAGTCCAGGACCAAACCTACACTTAAATAAAGAATTTTTATATGGGGGTAGAATATGAATTATACAGTTATTATAGAAGTTTTAAAGTTTTGCTTGGATAAGTTGAAATTTCTACTGAAGCATTGTACCAACCATACGCTTTGACATTCAAATCAAGGCTGGTGATTTTGGCCATTCTAAGGAATGACATTTCTAGAAACAGTGTCTGTCACTGTTAGTTTTATTTTCTCATAAAATGAGAACTATGGATGTGACCATGTAAGTGTCAAGCAAAATCTGTGTTCAGTTTGCAAAGAAGTGAAATTGTATACCTTCTATAATTTCAGGTCAAATATTAGAGTTTAGCATGCCCTACAGTCAATTCTATGTACAGAGTTAAATCACAGTTTATATATGTATGGCTGTTGAAACACTTTTTTTTGCAGGTATAAAGACATGGAGCCCAAATATACATGAGATTGGAAAATCAACCATATGTAATCATTCTCTTCTGTAGAAGAATTAAAGATACTTACAATAATAGACTAGGCATCAACCACTGCCAAAGGTATCAACAACTTTTACTTTTACCATTTATCACTTAAAAAATCTGCTTGCCGTTTCTGTATTCCTCTATATGGTTTCAGAGAGAAAAATTACATATGCAGCTTCACTTCCATTTTTAACAGTTAATTGCTGCATAAATACACAGCATAAAGAAAAGCACAGACATTTTATAAAACTAGAATGGTTCTGAAATACTTGGTTGACTATTTACATTTCTTATGCAGTAGATACATCTGAAAGACCTACTCCAAAGTGACTCTTTCTACAGTAAGGCAAAGTTAAATTTGCCTAGAGAGCATCTGAACCAGAAATTTAAACTCCTCATCATTTTGAAGGCAATAGAATTGACATTTATTGCTGTGCCATACCAAACTACAGCCCCACCTCTGGATAACTAAAGACTATATGGCAGATGGATGCTTTAAGAGCCTTCCCTGGAGCCTTCCAGTGCAAACCGTATTGTCTGTTTAAATGATAAACTCCTGGAAAAGCCTGGACCTGTACATTTTTCTGTGTTTTGTGCAGCTCTACTCTTTATGGTGTTTAAAATGATCATCAAAATTTATCCACAGTTAAACTACCCTAAGGAAGCCAATGTTGCCTGCCCTGCAAGACCATGACCTCAAATGTGGCATAAACAATATTTGCTCCCCATTATTTATAATGCCTACTATGGCTCCCCAGGAAGCCACGTGTATAACACCTAAATTCATAGGTCATTCAGGGGAAATAAGTACCAACTTTATTGGACTGTGAATGAGGCCACTGATACGTAACACCTCCAAAGACTGCATGTTGATGAGATATATAGATATATAGATATACAGATAGATAGATATATCTCATCATCAAACATCAGCAAACCCACTAGTGCTTAATGTCCCTCAATGTGCTCTTTCCATTCCAGTTATCACTCCTCTTGGTGTACCTGTAGAAAAGCTGTATCATGTCATACAAAGCTCAGCTCTTTCGATGTTAAAAACCAAGGTAGAGTAATGCATCATGAATTATCAAATGGCCACACAGTAATGTGATTTTCCCTGTCTACTGCTTTCACAGTAACTGAAGCAATAGTGACTTCTCCAGTGGGGGGAAAAAAACATATCACACAAAAAAACCCCTGAAAAATATCTAGGTCATTGCTGGCTAAAAGATTAAGTTTATTTTCAGTATGTCAGTCTTGCTTTTTACTTAATATGTCGATATGAAAGGACATTAACGACACAGAGCCATTGCACATATCTAGCCACATGTTCCTGTGGACAGTGCATGAACAAATTGCATGGTCAGTTTTATAACACTCCAGGCACCGATTTATAACTAAGTCATAAGACTTTATTGTAAGTTGATGGATGTTTTTTGAAAGGTGAATGGCATAGGTAAGTTTCACCTTTTGCTAAATGTATATGGTTCCTGTTCTTTTGTATGTCATATTATGTCATACATAATATGACTTTCAAATAACTTCAACTGGGAAGCGGCAAATTAACTTTGTCTTCTAACTGGCTGGAGTAAACAATTCATCTGTAGAGCTTTCCTTGGGCAAAGGCCTTCTCATTTGTGGTTAAAAGGACATGGAAGCAAAGAAAAAAAAACAAATCCAAAGAAGGAAAAGAAGGGCAAAGAGACTTGCCAAAGGAGATACACATATGTGCTGTACTGCCTGTTAGGACACTAAATTCCTGGCAGGGCTCATGTTGGTATCTTTCTTCGTGCTTTCCATAGCACTAAATCTTATTTCCAATATTTAGAAATGATAATTGTGATAAAATCTGTGGACAAAATCTCCTAAGAAACCCAGCAGAACTGGCCCTGCTGGTGTAGAATAATACTGTTCCACATATCACAAGATACAGTTTAAATTATGAATTAATGTCATGTATGAAAATAAAACTAAATCTAATTCTCACTTGTACTGAGTTAGCATGGCAAGGTTTTGGTAGCAGGAGTGTTACCGGGGTGGCTTCTGTGAGAAGCTGCCAGAAGCTTCCCCCATGTTCAACAGAGCCAGTGCCAGCCAGCTCCAAGATCAACCCAGTGCTGGCCAAGGTCAAGCACATAAGTGACAGTGGTAGTGCTTCTGGGGTAACATGGGGAAAATACTGCTGGGAAAGAGCAGTTGAAGAAAAGAGAATATGTGAGAGGAACAGCCCTGCAGACATTGAGGTCAGTGGAGAAGGAGTGGGAGGAGGTGCTCCAAGTGCCAGAGCAGAGGTTCCCCTGCAGTCCATGGTGCAGACCATGGTGAGACATGCAACCCATGGAGGTCCACAGTGGAGCAGAGATCCACCTGCATCCTGTAGGGGACCCCACCCCTGGAGCAGGTGGGTGCCCAAAGGAGATTGTGATCTCATGGGAAGCTCAGGATGGAGTAGGCTCCTGGCAGGACCTGTGGCCCCCCTGGAGAAAGGACTCCACACTGGATCAGGTTTGCTGACAGGACTTGTGACTCCACAGGGGATCCATGCTGCAGTAGTGTGATCCTGAAGGACTGCATCCTGTGAGAGGAATCCATGCTGGATCAGTTTGTGAAGAACTGCAGCTCAAGGGAATGCTTCATACTGGAGAAGTTCATGGAGGACTGTCTCCCATGAGAGGGACCCCATGCTGAAGCAGGGGAAGAGTGTCACAAGCCCTCCACTTGAGGAGGAAGGAGCAGCAGAGACAATGAGTGATGAACTGACTGCAGGCCCCATTCCCATTACCCTGAACTTCTGGGGTAAGGAGGTAGAGAAAATCAGAAGTGAAGTTAAGCCTGGAAAGAGGAAGAGTTGAGGGGAAGGTATTTTAAGATTTCATTGTATTTATACGGTACCCTTCTCTGATTTGATTGGCAATAATTTTACTTTTTTTTCCCCCAAGTCAAGTCTGTTTTGCCTGTAACAATAACTGGTGAGTGATCTCTCCCTGTGCTTATCTCGATCCACGAGTCTTTCTCAGCTCAGCTGAGAAGGGGAGTGATAGAGCGGCTTTGGTGGGCACTTGGCATCCGGCCAGGTCAAACCATCACATCACTCCTGATATCATTTACACACCCAGTAGTCTTTACACATGAAATACAGCAGAAGTTATTTCAATCAATACTGAATACCTAGAAAATCTATTTAAGAAAGTCTCTGCAATACTTAAAAGGCTTAACATATCTGTTTTAGTCAATCAAAAAACTAATAATCTTTGTTCTTCTGAGTAGTAAAATTCACTCACATTACATTACGCATATATACACTTGGACAAAAAAAATTCTCAGGTGAATAAGGGAGAATCTCTCTCCTGCTGCACTGAACAGTGAGTCATGAACACTTCCAACACTCCACCTTCAGTTGTTTTATCTCTTTTTCAAAAAGGAAATCATTTCAGCCCAGAACTTAAACAGATGTTTAATACCCTCTTAGTTTGCTCCAATACAGCCAGAAAAACAACTGTTTTTTCTGTGTCATGTTTGAGTTCCATAATATTCGTGTTCTAAAAAAGGATAATGAACTTCTAAACACTTTCCAATAAATGTAACTATAATTTTAGGCCTTCCTCAACAGGAATGTTCTACAAGCTCCAGACACGTCAACCAAAATTTCATATTAAATTTTAATAATTTAAATCTACTGGACGAACAGAGTATTTCAGGTTGACAGTGTGTCCTCTTTCCCACCAACATGAACAGGTCAACACAGAAACTTCAAAGGCTATCTTGCAATTCTCTATCATAAGCTCTATATTCTCGGCCTTAAAATACGATGCCAAAACTGCTTTAAACAATGAGGATTCTCCAGGATCAGCCAGGAATGTCAGCTTGTCTCTGGAATGAAGGAAGTGTGTGGAGTCAGCTGGGAGCAGGAAAAAACCAATATAAGTGGAAAAAGGGTAGAGGCAGAGATGCCGATTTCAGCCAATGTTACAGTTCCCATAGGACCAGTTCAACTGGCTTCAAAAATGAAACCCCCTGCCTTGCACAGAGGTCCAGTTCAGCTCCTGACTGTTTCCCAAGTCAAGCAAAGTATGTATCTGACACGCATTTACATCTGCCTAATCAATGTATTAGCATGGAGAGGTTCACTCCAAACAATTTCTTAAAAAGAAGTATCAGACCTTACAACCACATTACAAATTACTTCATGGAGTGTGACAAAATCAAAAGAAAAGGAGAGGAAACAGATGTGTGATGAAAGACGCTGTCACAGGAACTGTCAGGATGCAAATGGAGAATTTTTTTCAATTCTTTTAACTAGCCTCAGCTTTACAGTTCAAACAGAAGGGTCACCACATGCTATTGATACCAAGCAAAGCTCAGATTTCTAAAGGGCCATCTTCACATAAAGCACTTACTTAAACTATAACAACTTCTTGAAAGATATTGAGAAATATAAGTACCTGTTGTCTCCACGAGAAGGATCCTTGGGTTTAGCATCACTATCATAAACAAAACGCTCTTGGGAGATGACTATGATGTTGTCTGTAGTTTCATTTCCCAAGATAGTGATAACAGGATAACCCATCTGTAGTGTCCATTGATCCATTACTTCTTGGATATTTACCGATTTTCCAACCCTTTTTAAAGCCTTGAAGGAAAAAGAAAAGTTTCAATACATTGAAGCAGTATCATCACCCAACATGTAAAATTTTTATTTTTTTTTTTTGGTCCTGGAGATCATAACTAGTTTGGGAGGTTGAAATAACCATCACATGTGTGTGCAAGACACACATGCACGTTTACACCCAATACACAGACTACATAACTGAACCAAAAGCCTCCGTACTTTTAAAGATAAATGTTGAGTAATCTTAACAGAGAGGAGAGTGACAGTCAGAAAATCATGCTTCCCACATCACTCAGGCACCTGCTTTACAGGATTTTAACAACAGCCACAGAAATACTGGATGGCTGTCTCCAAAATATATTCTTGACCAGCTAAGGTTAAAAAAGTGTTAGTTGATCTAGGGCACCTCCAACAAGGCACATTTGAAGGGCTCTAAATTAACAGAGCTCCTCTGCTCTGAAAATCAAATGACTAGTTATTTGAAAATATTGTCCCTTATGTCCAAAGTGAGGCTATATATTCCAAGATAACCCCTGCTGCTTCATAAACTGCACCTGTCATAATACATGGAGGATTAATGTGTTCATATTTGATTCCATATGTCAATAAAAATGCTGTTTCAGCTGAAATACAAAGAGATACTACCAAGTCTCATGGGAGATGAGACTTGGCATGAGGAGAATGACAGGCATCATTTGTTCTTCAGTGACGGAAATGTTCCTAGCTGTCAAACACAGTCCGAGATCACAGACCGAGCAACCTCTGATGAATACAAGCAGAAGATGTCTTCAGAACCGAAGCTGCAATTGGAACAAAGTGGCTGACAACAAACAGATTTGCAGCTGAGGCAAACAGAATTAGTTGTAACAATAGATATGAGCATACGGTATAGCCATAGTGGTTACGGACCAAAATACAGTCTCATTTTTGTTCTACTTTATTAGCTGTGTGTTCTGCGGTTCTCTCAAGACTACATACATCCCTCTGACCTTCCATCACCCAGAACTGCCCCAAAGGCTTTAACAGAGAAAAGGACCAGGTGAGAAGCAAGAAAGACTTTTGCAGTGGCATTCAGCTTCAGATTAAGACACAGATTTAAAAGCCTGACTGTATATTACATGCCTCAATTCATTAGCAGTCAGTACAGACATAGGACTTGGTTCAGTTGCCCACATGTATGTCATTAATGTCATTTGACCTTTACCTGCCCCTTCAGAAGAGCACAGACTTCTCCATATATCATACAACATAATTTAACAATTATGTTAAATCTATTAGACACACCTTAACGTCTTGAACATCCTACTGCACCTATTCTGGCCCTAGCTGCCTATATTTGAGCAACTATCTCAAGTCCCTAGTCAACAGTCAGAAGTTCAGGCTCTTTATAAAATAATCATATAATGGCTAGTCAACTGAATTGCTCTCTATGCTGTGCTGACTATATTGACTAGATTTCTGGGACTCCAGTTGTTCCTATTCACCAAGTATCAAACGACATGTCCTAAAATACTCAACACATTCTTTCAGAACTGGTGTAACCTATAATGGACATGCTTATATCATGTGGCAGCTGGAAGTCAGGCAGGATAAACTAAGGTAAACACTATTAGAAGTCTATGAATGGGCAACTTAAGACTCACTCAGAACAACTGGAGCTTGGACACCTACCTTACATGTACATACCTGCTTGTCTAGACAAACGCAGATGTCTTGACCTCCAGCTGAAATCTATCTTTGATGTCAATAGTTACAACTAGATTGCCATGTTCTGTATGGCTTGGGCTGGTACTTATGCCAAAACTCTCTAAATGTACCAGCTCAGATTAGCCATGTAGGGAAGAAATTCAGGCATGCTTGGCTCACTTTATGAAACTTATACTCTTTCCTTATCAATCCCCAGACCAGGTTCTAGAAACACAAGCCAAGTTTTTTACAGCGTATGGGCCTCAGCATGCTGCCACTGAAGTCAATGACAGCAGATTCTATGAAGTATCTTTCACTACACATCAGTGACATAGCACATGCAAAAAATATATTCTAACATAACAAAGAATAGAAATGCTGAAAAAAACCATATTTTAATATTGCTACTAGGCTAACTCAAATGGAATTTCTTGGCATCAATTTTTGTATTTATTCTGGGGTTTGAAGATCTCAATATGCACTATTCACTTCTAACCTCACCAAGAAAAGTAGCACAGTAAATTCCTGCTTATCCCTTAGTGCAATAGATTAAAGCATTTTACCTTTGACAATGTGTTCCAGAGATCATTTCTGGCTGCATTGCCATACTTGTGAATGGTTAAATAGTCCTACAGAAATAAAATAAAATACAAAGCAGTATTACTATACACAAGCCAAACAGCTAGAGCTGTGAATCACTGCTATTAGAAGTTAAATCCCATCAATGTTTGCATTTGTTAGAAATCTAGAAATATACAATATGTTCATCCTAAGGGAATAAACAGTTTCTTAAGCTAGTTTGCAATGCAAAAATTGTTGCTAAAAATTTCATTTACAATATTCAATGTTCTTTTCTGTGTAGGTCAATCTATAAACTAAATATTTTGAATATATATTTAAGATAGATGTCTAATCTTAGAAGGGATTCCTAGGTAATTCTCAGCAATGAAAGGAAAAGCTGCTGAAACCCAGTTCCAATTGCCATTTTAGCAGGTCATTCTGCATCTAGTGTCAAAAATTTACTCACTCAGATAACTGTTGGATTCATTACAAAAGATTTAACTGAAAACAGCCTATCTATCTGAACTACAAACTCCTATCTAGGGAGATCCTGGCCCTTCAATGTCAAAATACACCATACTGGCAACTGGGGCTGTAATGGGTTATCACAAAGACTCACCATGACAAGGAGCAGTGGAGGACAGGTGACAGGAACCCAACTCAGTGTTGAGCACAGGTACCTATATGTGTGTTTTCACTCCATACATGACAGAATCTGAGGAGGGTATAAACTGAACGCTTCCACTTATTCCACCACAGTCTCAATAACTGAGGGTCCATTCTTCTCCCATAACCACCAGAAAGATAATTCCTGATAAGCTTCCATCATATTAAAGTAACTTCCCAAATTAATAGTTTAAGCATATGACCAGCTTAGGTCTAGGTCTTTCAGACATAAAACACTTCCTATATTAAATGACTTCTCAAGAGACAACACTGTTTTTTCCCACTATCCTATGTCCCTAGACAACAGTTCAATTAGTTACAGTAGTGAAATTTAGCAGTGATTATTTGAATAACATACATTTCAAGCATTTTGATTGGAAGAATTAAGTGCAGAAGCACATCAGAGGTTGTAAATCAATTGGTTCTCCTGCATTTGAATTTCTACCATCTTCACTTTACAAGCCCTAGAAGACAAACCCTAATTTAAAGCACAATGATAAAACTGGGACAAATCTGCTGACTGTGTTATCTGTGCTTTGTGTGAAGTAAGATATTTTGGGAATAATTAGTATTTGGAAAACAAATTTTCTGATACACAAATTGTAGCACCTGTGACAGATTTAGCTTTTGTCAGCCAACTCATAGTAAGACAGGCAGCAACTCCCATTTAATCACAAACTAGGAAGGCTAAATGAGAACACTGGCTCTGTAAATGCAGCGCTGAGCCTTAACAATGTCATGAGACTAACTCGGAAAAAAGACAGTATTATATAGTCTGCATCTATAGCACTCGGTGCTTCCATTTTGTCTAAAAATACAGAATCACTTAAGGCACAGTGAAATATTTAATAACTTCCAAAGCTAAAGAAGTTGAATTGCAAATTAGAAAGCTAAAATAGGAATAAACAAAAGTGGGACAAGGTAAATAAATAACAACAAATATACAATCCGCATTCTAAGCAGTACAAGAAAATGCTGCATATATTGTTCCATCTGAGAGATGCTTTCAGAATTGTTGCAGAGCAAAATAAAATGGGTGGAACACTTGAGGACTCCATGTTTACCAATCTACCATTGGACATTTTATTTGATTTTTGCATTTTGCTTTCAGGAAGACTGCAAAGAAACTAAATACTTCCGTCCTTTTGTTGGGTTTTGTTTAGATCGGTTTTTTTCCTCCCAATACACAGATTGGGAGGTTTAAATGTGGCTTGTCAGTCAGTTAAAAATTTATTATCCTCCAATATAACATGTTTATCTCACAAAGGAAAACAAAAGGAATCCTAACCTTTACAATGAAATAAGAAAATACAATGAGAAACACAACATCCAAGTACAGTCCTGGTACCATACAGGTAATCACCAATTTTTTCATTATTTTATGAAAATTTCATCAAGACCTTAAATATAGCATCAAACTAGGACTGCTATCAAAAGCATACTACACAAAAACCAGTCCTAAGTGACACAGGCTTTCAGTAGTAAATCTACAATGCAATCCCAAATCTTAGTGCACTTTCTACAGGCAAAAGGCTTCTGAAGCAGAGCCCATGAAATATCCTCATATATCCTGTTTTCAACAATAACCAGTAGCAGGCACCTGGAAAGGGTATAAAACTGGAAAAGCATACAGCAGAATGCTCTTCCATCATCCAGCACTTCATGGCACAAGAAGTCCTGAGCAGATTAGTATCCTTGTATTTAATAGTTATCTTCCGTGAATTTGGTTGGCTGCCTTCTGAACCTATATAAGTGTTTAGCATTTGCAACATCTTACGAAAAAGCATTTCCCACTTTGGTGATCTGTTGTGTCAAGGTTCCTCTTTCAAACACCTGCCCGTCTGCTGGTTTTATCTGCTGCTTCCTAGTTCTGGCACTAAAAGACATAGTGCAGTACTGTTCCCTACTTCACTCAACACAAGCCATCCATGCTTTTACAGATCTGTATTGAATGTGTCTCCCTCAGAGAGCTTGGTTTGATACTGAACACTGCCAGATCCAACCACCTCCAGCTCTGCTGTAAAGTTCCACTTTGTTACCACCTCCCCAGCTGCTGACTCCAAAGATAGTTAGGGTCTCTATGATCCAGCCTGAACTTTCATTACCAGATTATCAACCTCTCTTGAAGTATCTTCCATGGACAGTACTCAACTTAAAAAAGAAGATAAGAGGCTTACATGTATCAGCATCCAATACATGTCAGGAAGTAGTAAAACAGGAGCCAAAGATGTGTACACACCCCGCTTGTCTGTTCTAAGGATAGAACAAGCAGGAATATAATGCATTTTTCCTCCGGGAGACCCATATCTAAGTCTTAAGTAGCTTACAAAGAGGCAGAATATACACTCTCATTCACAGTAATTCTCCAGGGCAGGAGTATTAACCACCCCTTTGCCCATACATTCAACAGAAAAACCAAAGCAAACAGAAGAGAGATGCAAGCCACAGAACAGAAAAGGGAGATGACATTGAAAACACAGCTGTCTGAATCTCAGCTGTGCTCAGCACAGCTCCAAAGGAGGCAAAGTGACTTAAAGCTACTTATTTATAAACACATATGCCCAAAACCATCTGGTTGCAAGGCTGCTTCCCATCATAAACATGTACGTCTATCACCTACAAAAGCTATTCCATCAACTGGAGTATGCTGGAGCATGAAGATACACATTAGCCACCTTCCTTTCAGCTATAACCGTACAGTATGTGTAAGCACAAAAGATGGCATGAAAATCTTAACAATTCAAGATTCAAGAGTGCTCTCCTACAACTCTTCCTTTCTCCTTCACTGTAATGCTGCCCCTAAATTTCTTTTTTGTCATGGGGAAAGTAGAAAGACCCTAGTGCAGCACCACTCAACATGAAAATTAATCAAACACACACACGAAAATGATCATTTGGGTTTACATTTTCAGTAAGCATCCACTTGTAATATTCTTCCTAACTTCCTGGCATTAAAATATGAAGCCACTCTTTGCCAAAACGAGTACTGGAATATGATCCATTCACCTCTATCAATAAAAAAATTTAATCAGACAATGCGGTTTTCTGACATGTGTTTTAGCAATTTCTAACATCAAACAAACAAGCAAATAAATAAATATCCTGAATCTGTCACACCATGAAAACAAAGTCCATTTACTGCACAACCAAAATATAAGTTCTTTTAAGAAATCCAAAAAGATTTAGATTGTAGTATAATATGTCATCAAAGAATAATCTTAATACCCCCACAAAAAAAATTAAAAGGCTTAATGCTTTTGAAATTATTACTTGAAATCTGAAGCAGATAGTTTGAACAGTCATACAAATATAGTCAAAAGTGCTAAAGAATTTTGAAAGATGTTTTAAGTAATACTGTATTGATTAAGCTTGCAGGCCTTTTATTGTATTAGTTTTTTTAAGAAAAGGAGATTAAAAAGTCTTTCATATGTTTGCAGTATTAATTTGCAATATTAGCTAGGAACTGAGCCTCTTCGTTTCAAAAAACTGAACCTCCCCACCATCCAAATATGATAATGCTCACAACTAATAAAAGGTAGTGACTGATAAATGCCAAGAGGTTAAACAGCTGTAAAGGGGGAACAAGTCTCCAAACATGCATCTTACTTTCAGAGGAGAATTTAGATCTATAACCAGGAACTGAAATATCAATTCTAGGACCAAACTCCTTTCTCAGTTAATCTGCATAAAGTTGATTGGTTGGCTGAAGGAACAGCTCCTGTCCTGACTTTCATGAGTGGTGCTGAGATCTGCAACAGATGGGCACTGAATAACTTTTCTCCTAAAGGTAACTGGGAAATTCCACTATCTATATAAGTGAGGAAAAAGTAGCAAACTATTTTGGCCTCAAATTATTGTGGCTGTGTTCCTCCTTTCTCAGGACTCAGGACTCAGCAGACTTGCCTCTACCTCCCTTTTGTATATTTCATTTCTACTCCTCGGTACACATCTTCCTCCCTTCAGCCTACAATATGTTCTTGTTGAATGGTTTTATACATGACTGCTGTATATCACCAAAGATTTAAAGCTACAAATAAAAACAATTAGTTCAGGTGGAAACCAGGCTCTAAGGCTCCCGATATCAAATCCAGTATGTTTGTTTTCCTAGAAATTTGTATACCTAAGCCACCACACACTGACAGATGCTGACTCACTGACTATAACATGCCACCTTTTTCCTCCCTTCCTTCACACTACTAACATCAAAGCTGCTATTGCATATTACCTTGACATTGCCTAACATTCAAATAAAAAAGTTTGGGCAAGGGTCAGAGGAGGAAGATACTGCATATGTTTGCAAAGGTGAGTGACAAACAAGGAAGGGTGAGAATCAATGGTAAAGTGCTACCAGCAAGCTACAAAGCAGTGAATATTCCCATAAGAGAGGAAGACTACTGAATAGGAAAGCTAAAATAGTCAACTAGGTTTAACAGTATTTTGCAGCTGTACAACAGACTAATCCTTGAGAAATTGCCTTAAGGAAGAGAAGTGATCACCTTCCTGGCTGGGCAGTCAGGCAAGCAGCAGAGTAGGTAATATAAATAAAGAGTAGGTAAATTCACCTTATTGGTCATGGCAAGCATTGTGAAAGGCAAATTAGATGGGGGTTAACTCTATTTGTGTCAAGAATTAATTTGTACCAGTGAGTCAAGTTGCAGAGCTACCTCCAAACTGAAAAAAACACTTGTGATCAGACCACTTATCAAAGCACTGCTGCAATGCCAGCTAAGAAAAACCTTGGAAACAGATTTTTCCAGGTCAAGTAAGCCAAACAAGTGCTTCACTTTCTACATAGTTTTAGTAAAAGTGCTCAAAACTGCTTCCAGGCAGTCTTGTAAAAACTGCCCACCTACAGAATACATTAGAGTCATAGAATATACTTCTGCCAGAGTTCTACCAGACTATCAAAAATGTTAATATTCTTCCTATACTTCTACTATTGCATTGAAATGTGTTCCTACTACAAAAAATTAAGTTATTCAGAAGCTAAGAATTTAACTAACTAGAAAAGCATTTCAACCTACAATAACAAAAAACAGCATCAAAATGATATTGAAACAGCAAGCACACAAGGAGTATAAAGTCACGCCTGCAGATAGTAAGCACAATTATGTAGATAGTCCTTACCTAGTACTAAAATTATCACATCTGTTTTCTATACAGACACAGCATCAAATACACTCCTGTATCTTCCCAGAGCTACAGTTTGATGATATTTCAGTGGTACAGTCAGACTAAGTACTTTCCACAGCCTCTGATGCTCCTTGGCCCTATCCCCCTGCTTGTGATGCTACTTTGCAAACTAGATCTCTGAAATGGCCTGTATAGGAAGTAAAGCTAACATTCCGCACTCAGGACACTTTTCCTTCCTTTACCAAGGAGGACTACAAACTCTTCCACTGGTATAAATGAAGTGTTGCTGGGTGGTCATGCATGGATGGGAACGAGCAGCTGGAGGCAACACTGAGGAAAACAGAATGGTGGTTTCCTAAGCCAGTGTCCAGTCCAAGTATGGGCCAAGTATTATGGAGAGACTAGACAGAAACATATACAGTGGTGATTTCAGAAGACAGCTAAGAGAAAGATATCAATGTATCACATTTAAGGGAAACAAAAATTTTATGTTGAAATGCATTTCTCTAAAAGTGATGCACAAATGTTCTTTTCAAATGTTTAAGTAATGGTTAATGGTGTTGTTTCTCATCAATAAGCTAATTTTCACACTGAATTCGTTAACTTTCATTAAAACTCATGTGTGGATTCTGCATTCAGAATTGAAGTATACTAAACTCAGAAACTTCAAGTCACAATGAAACACTGTCATGAATCAAAGAAAGAGAAATTACATTTAACTTCTGTTTTGAAAGTGCCCACATGGGGCTACAATGATGTTTAACTAATCCAATTACAATTCCTACCTTCTTCTGCTTTGAATGAACTTCTGTGTAACCCTGTTTAAAATGTCCCCTATCAGGAACTTCTTAGCTAACTTCTAGTTCAAACTCACAAATAGGTAAAAAGAACTTAAAAAAAAGCCTGAGAGGTGTAAAACATACTTCAGAGTTGTCATGCAAGAGTTCACTTCATCTGTGTTTTGCCTTCTCTTAGGGTTACTATCTCAGTCGACACTCAAAATCCTAGGGAAGGAATTCAGTGGAATCCTATCACTGCGCATCAGCTGAAATTCCAGTCCTTCATTTTCAAAAAGTATATTTAGACTTTTTTCACACACAACAGTGATATAATGCTCACAATCAGCAGCAACTGGAAAATATCCACTGTCAACATGTCATATCTGCAATTAAATCATTATATCCAAACAGCAGTCTAAAACTACTAATCAGGAAGAGTGAACCTGGAACCGCACATGGAAATAAATCTTCATTTTCTCTGGAGCCAATGATGCTGAATGGGCCACATAATTATTGTATTTTACTTTGTCCTTTTTCCTTTGTAATTCATGATACTTTCATTTGCTATAAAAATAATAAGATCAGCAGAACTAAAATTTCTGGCATTATATGGGTGAATGAGATTTTTAACATTGATTTCATTGGGAGAAGAAATAGGGAAATGTTGAGAGTATCTCATCCATGGTATTGGAAGTATAGTATTCATTTAGAGGACCCAGAGAAGATCTGTTCCATCCGCAGTGAGAAACTAGTAAGAGAAAGGAGGCAAGAGCCATCGTTAAATCAACGGGATTGTTTTCTTTGCTCTACCCACTTCTTGTTGATAAGAGACCAGTACTGTAAATCAGAAGAAAGCCAACTAAATCAACATGGCTCTGTCATTTTAATTCCAAGAAAAGAAAACTTCAAATGACTGTAAGGAACTCAATTTTGCAATTAATAATCTTCTGCAGAGCAAATCAGTGAAACCAATCTGAATAGAATATCTAAAACAGAATCAAAATTTGTATTCAGGCAAATTTCCAGCTACTCTAAAATATATCCTGCTTTGCTGAGAATCCTTATTAAAATATCAGACAAATTAAATTGAGAGGTTTATTTCCCTTGTATAATTCAGCTTCACCTTATAGCTACTAACATGAAGAGGGAGGAGGTTCCATTTTAAAACGTAGTAACAGCAGTTGAAGTCTGTTGGCAAAGCAGTTTCCAAGTGAAGTCTAAAGAGAACAATTAGAAGGACTGAAGAGTCAGTGCATAGCAGAGTCTGATGGTATCTGCTGTGCAGTGAGACACCTGCTAGTATGTTAAGCTTGGCTTTAAAGAAAAATGTATTTGTTGTATTATTTGGTAATAGTACTAAACTACTGAGCTAAGGACAAATCTTACAGAAATAAAGCACTCTCTGAAATTAAACTGCATATATTTGACTGAATTCGTAAATTCATTTTAGTTCTGCCTTGTTTGGTTGTATAATACACTTCAACCTAAAACCACACATTGCTCAATAAATATAGTCTTAGTGTACACAAAAAAATGATGGAATGTTTTCCAGAGACATTTGGATGGCACCCGCTAATTGTGATAGTTTGGCTGCTCACTTCTCTGCATTAACTTGAACTATGACCAGGTATTGCTAACCAGGCAAAAAATCTCTGTTGCACTTTTCTGTAATATTTTTCTCTATAGAAGCCCCAGTCTTGGAAAGAAATTAATGCTACTTACTATTAAAAGGTCACCATAAATCCACTGAGAAAACTTTTTGTAGTATGATTTGCATGTCACTGTGTTGACTTGCAACATTTGTACAGTAACAGTGAATAACAAATAGAGAAGTGGAAAGAGCAAAGCTCTGATTTTGCTTATAAGTTATTTGTTGTTGGTATCAAGTGAGCAAATGTTTCTCATGGTGCAAACACCTTCATACAATACAGTCCCTAGAGCTGCACTTTTTTTTTTCCATTTTGCAAAATGAAGACACCTTCATTAGCCCTTACATCTTGCTATATGCTACTGTGTCTACCTAGCTACACTAACTGAGCTTTAAATGTATATAGAGAAAGGAAAAGGAAGAGAAAGGGGAAGAGGAGAAGGGAGGAGGAAGGAAAGAGAAGAAAAAGGAGGAGGAGGAGGAAGTTTTCACAACAACATGTTTTGTCCAGCAGGGATTCAGCTTTTTTTCTGAATGTCCTCTACTAGGCTAAACTGAAGTAGGTTTATTTCATTTTAGATGTGTATTATGTGTTAACTGGGAGTTCAATCCTGCAATACTTGTGCTGAAAATACCCACTGACTTCTGAAGAGCTAATGGAAATTTTGATTGCATAAGAGTGGCAGTATTGCACACAAAATGTGTTACTTCCAGTGACCTATGAAGTCCACTGAGCTCATAGCAACAGCGGCAAGCTTGGCACTGAGCTCCTATCAGGAAAACAGTATAATTTTATTCCAAAAGAAAACATTTTCTTTAATAGCTGCTCAGCCCACTGACATCTGAAGATTCATACCTATCATTCTTATTCTTAATAATTCCTATAATAAAAATGAAGGAGAAAATAGTCATAACTGAATTTCACATGCAACAAAATAGAAGCTCACTGGAGGCACACCAAGTGAATACCTATATAGTATCTGTAATATGACTGATTCTAACATTGCCATAAAGGGCAATCCTGTTCTGAGAAAACAAACTTTGTTTACATGTAGCGTGTACTAATTGTTTTTCTTTTTGTAAGAAGCTCTAGCAACACAATAATTTTATCCTAGCTGAAGAACATCATGACTTCCTCCTAATGAAGGCAACGCCATCTGTAACCTCACTCTGAATGTGGGCACTGGGGACACCACTAGCTTTGAGGTTCAGCAGCAGCTACCATTACCACTCTTTATAACTCATCCTGCTGGGACCTCCAATATGGCCAAAGTGCAATTTGACCTGAAATCCTACTTTCAAAAAGTCCACCTCAGATTGAATTCTTCTCCAAAATTTCAGTCAATACCAGGCAGGACTGAAAAATATTACATTTTACCCTTTTTTGTCACTGTTTCCTTTGAAAAGCTCTGCTGTCCCCATTCACTGGAGCACAGCTCTAAAGGTCAGAAGGAAAGTGATCTTGTTTCAGGAACATGATTTTTCATGGCACTGATCAATTTTAGGTAACTCAGCAGCTACACAGTCCTTCTCTCTCTGCATCAACAGCTCAAACATGCTTAAACTCAGAGAGAGATCCTGGCCCTGAAGCAGAAAGCAAAGAGCCCATGTCTCCCTTCTTTTGGCAATCCCTGACAGTTGGGGAAGAAAATTGCCTGCTCCAAACACAAAGTAGAGTAGAAAGGAATGGAAAGGAGTTAATGTAACCAAACAGGAATATTCTGCTAATGCACCATTTTAGAGAAAAGCTGCCTTTGCACAGCAGCAGCTATGTTATATAGGGCAAAAACCACCAGCACTCATGATGGCTGCTCTAATTGTGAGTGCATTACATTCAGCCCTGTTGATGTTCGACTTCCAGTTAGATAATAGATAAACTGTAGAACTGTAGATAAATCAAATACCTCAGCTCTTGTCTGTGGATTGGCTTCTTGCGCACCAGGTAAAAAAATACATTTCAGGAAAACACTGTGGTCTGATTTCTAGCAGAGTTAGACTCTGTGACTGAACCTGATGTGAGGTCTGTTCTGAATACCTGAAATGGTTTATAATGTTAAACACTTTAACAGAACATCTTCTTGTGTTTCAAAATAGATATCCAAATTTCATGGATCTTTTTCTTTTACTCACATTTGTCTAATTTCCCCTCAAATGTACAGGCACTCTATTGTCATTGATTTGTTTAAAGCAACATTAATTGAATTATCAACATTTTCTGGAGGCCCACCTTGGTGCCTCTGCAGGTTGAGCTGCAGCCACGCTGTGTGCTCACAGTTGACAATGAAGCCAGTGGAAGCTATGCTTTGAACACATAAACTCTTATGATCTAGAAGTACTAAGACACGTGGGAGTATTGCATACTCCACAAATGTATAAATTTTAACTTACATTTCTGTGTGCGTAGATCTCCATTTATAAAATGAGGCTTGGACCACGCCTTCCCTCCCTATGAGGTTTATGTCTTCTGTTCATTAACTATTGGTGATGCACTCTGATACCACACTGGATAACATTTAAGAAAATTTTATGTAGCAGTTAAGAACTGGGGTTACAAAACTATTGAACAGAAGGACAATTCAGTTAGGATGATCTACCTTGTGAACTGAATTAGACACTCTCCTGTGTAGAAAACACTAGGCACTTGCATAATTAAAAATCCTGGCTAAGGTGCACATAGAAAAGAAAAGAATGGAAAGATAAAATTAACTTTAGCATTTCTCAATAACTGTACATTTAAATTATGCACTTTCAATCATATTTTTCCTTTAAGCAATAGTATTTTGCTATACACACAGTATACTCAAATACTCTCAGAGCTAGAGGAAGAACTTCCATTTTTGGAGTGATATCCAAGTCTGGCCCTTAGTATGCTACACATCTTTAATACTTTTCAAAGAAAAAAAATATTGTGACACTGCAACTCATAGAAATTTCTTACACAAGAGACTGACCTACTGTCTTTTAGTGACCTATGTAAGTCAAGGTGGAAAAAGCTACGGGAATTCAGTCCATAACAGTGAATTCCTTTAACAAATGTTAACTAAAATCAAGAGTGATGTAAATTAGAAACATAAGAAATGCTGAGGGGCCAGAAAAGGTGAAAGATGTTAACAATCTTCTATGGTAAGCAGTTTAGAAAACAGTGATGTCGGCTCCTATGAGATTTCCTATGACTTGTTATGTCCTGCTTTTAATGTGCTCAAGTTCTCAACAACTGTTCGTAGAAGTGAAACAGTTTAAAATATAAAGGGATTAGTAGCAACTAACTTAAGGACAGTTAATAACCAGAACGTCCATGGTGATACTCTGATGTTCACTGAGCACTCCGTGCTCTTCTAAACAAGAGGAGATGGGTGCAGAATCAACTGAAAAGTATTCAACATCTAGTAAATGCACCAGCTGTGACACCAGAGGTACTCTAGCTGTAAAGATACTCCTGCCTGGTGGCAAAAGTTACATCCTCCCACTGAGAAAAGGAAGACTTCAGGTAGTTCCATGTGCGCTGTTGATCTGAGGACAGCATCACAGCTCATTGCTTCACTGACTGTGATCCTAAGGTGCCTGATTTTTTGTTCATTTGTTTTTACAGATCTTTTATGTTTTTACAGAAAACTCGTGAAAGACATCTCTAATGATGTCTCTTA
>NW_016690386.1:649633-826621 GCF_001604755.1 Lepidothrix coronata
TCTAAAGACATCTATCTGTAAAACTGAGCATCTCTACCACAATTTTACTTTCTTGCAGACTTCTCAATAGAACAGTTTGCTGAACTGTTATGAATCATGTCCACATTCATACTTTTGCTTCAGATCATATGTTAAAGAATATTCACCAAAGAGCCCCATTCTCCTTCATCAGCTTTTCTTTTTAACATGATTGTTTTCTGTGCTATAAGGGATTTTTCACCCCCAAGCTATCTCGATCTGCTCTTCAAAAAGTCCACCTACCAGGTGACGGCATGTGACTAGATTAAGAATAAAAGAGGAAGCGGACAAAAACGGTAGCAATCCTATTTACTTTTTGCTCTAAACCTTATCTTTTCCTCTCCTTAACCCAAAGATTACCACATCTGTTGAAGTTTCCCTTATATAAAAGCCCTAATTCTGTAGGTCTTAATAAGATGCTGAATCATACCTTGATTTTGATCAAACCACAAACAATGCAAAGACAAATAAAGGGCTACTCATTTTGGTTTATGCTAGTTTAATAAAACTACAAGATTATTGTTTTTTATCACCTGTTAAACACTTAAGGACATAGCTAATACACTAAAAAGAACTGAAACAATATTAATAGTGACTGGAAATATAATACAGTGGAGAGGTAAGAGTATAGGAGATTCCTAGAGCGTGTGGAAAATAACTTCCTGATAGAACTTGAGAGTAAGCCAACTGGAAAAGGTCCCCTGATGGATCTCTTGTTTGTGAACAGAGAAAGACTGGCAGGTGATACGATAAACGGAGAACATCTTGGGCACAGTGATTATGAAATGATAGAGTTTTCAATTCTTGGAGAAGTAAGGAGGTGGGTCACTAGAACTTTCACCTTGGCCTATTTACGACACTGGTTAAGAGACCCCCTTGGCAGGCAGTCCTGAAATGTAAAAGAGTCCAGGAAAGAAAGAAATCTTCAAGGTGTCAGAGTAGTCCACCCCCATGTGTGAAAGATGAGTCAGCAGGGAACACCACCAGCCTGGATGCACAGAGAGCTTTGTCTGGAGCTTGGATGAAAAAAGAGAGTTTATGACCTTTGGAAAAAGGGGCAAGCAACTCAGGAGGGCTACAAGGATGTTATGAAGTTAAGCAGGCAGAAAATCAGAAGGACCAAAGCCCAAGTAGAACTTAACCTAGCCACTTCTGTAAAATACAATAAAAAATGTTTATATAAATATAGAACAAAAGGAGAGCTAAAGACAATCTCCATGCTTTGCTGGATATGGGGAAAAACATAGAGACGAAGAATAAGGAAAAGGCTGAGGTACTTAATGCCTTCTTTTTCTCAGTCTTTCATAGTAAGACCAATTGTTCTTTGGGTACCTAGCCCCCCAGGCTAGAAGACGGGGAGAGAGAGCAGAACTGAAGCATCAGTTATCCGAGGGAAAATGGTCAGTTATCTGCTACACCACTTAGATACACCCAAAGGTACTGAGGGAGCTGGCAGAAGTGCTTACCAAGCCACTTTCCATCACTTACCAGTAGTTCTGGCTAATCAGGGAGGTCCCAGACAACTGGAAGTTAGCAAATGTGACACCCATCTACGAGAAGGAGTGGAAGAAGAATTCGGGGAATTACAGGCCTGTCAGTCCGACGTCAGTGATAGAGAAGGTCATGGGACAGCTCATCTTGAGGGCTATCACACAGCATGTGCAGGACAATCATGGGATCGGGCCTCCCCAGCACGTGTGTATGAAAGGCAGATCCTGTTTGACCAACCTGATCTTCTATGACAAGGTGACACATTTTGTGGAGGGAAAGGCTGTGCATTTTTTCTACCTGGACTTCAGTAAAGTCTTTGATACCATTTCCCACAGCATTCTCTCTGGGAAAACTGGCTGCAGAGGTCTTTCAGAACTCAGTTACTCAACAAGCCATTAAAATAATATAGGAAAAAGGAACCACCAAGTGCACTTTCACAGTATTTGTTATTTGAAGAGATTTATAAATAGTAGTAATACTTGATTTTGCAGCTATCCTCAAGAACAGTCATTTAGTTGAACACTAGAATTCCATGCTAAAACAGGATTCAAGGTAGCATAATGCTAGATCCCAAGTGATGGTATCAAGCTAAAGAGCTAAAATGCCCAAACCAGTGCATGACAGAAAGGGTAAGCTAGTCCTCCAGTTTCCCTTATCATTAGTAAAGCTATAGCCTCCCAACTGTACAGTGCAGGAACACTATTTTGTTAGGTTCACAAAATATAAATAATTAAATGATTGACAGATATTTCCAATTGTACAATTTTTAGCTTATGAAAAACCTTATGAACTTTATGTTTTATTTTGTTCAACTTGCAGACATACACATGGAAAATCTCTATCTGGATTTCAAACCATTTTTAGTTAAAATCCTCATCTTCCTACTGAACTGATGCCAAGACTTTCACTAGTCAGATTTTAAGAGTTAGGTTTTTCACAGACTTTCATTAGCAAACAGAAGAGTTTCTAATTAGAGCAGAACCAGTGAAAATAGAAATAATAGGAAACCATTCAAATCAAAAAACAGAGCTCCATTACAACTTTATGGTAATTATGATTAATCTCTACATAGCTACTCTTCGATCTGAACTTTTTTTCTCAGTTTATTTCAGGAAAACTTGCACACTGTTATTTCTCAGGTAAACATAGAAGAAAACAGGAAAACAGGATTTGAGATGTACGCACTAAAACTTTTTTTCCTTGAGCGACACACTTCATTGGGAAAAAGTGCTACTGAATTTCTCTCTGAATGGATCTGCGCACTTAAAAGTTTCTGGCTGGAATATGGAGTTTGCTGGACTAAGGACAGAAGCCTTACTGGCTTAAATGAGATGAGAGTTTTACCCTTAACATACACAAGATTTTAGGAAGGATACTTCTGATTTAAAGACTTCTTATCTGGATGAGAAACTTATCTAACTCATCTGATCTGGTGTTACAACTAAGAAAATGATCCAACTGGGTCCTGTGAGTAAGTTATGCTGCAAACCCTGGATGTGCTGTAAACTCTCCAAAAAGCTGTACTTCCCCAGCAAATTTCCTTTCATTGCTTTTTCATGGAACACACCTCTCTGACATGACCAATGCATTCATTTAATTTTTGTTTTATATTTTATCTTCCAATTTATTTTGGTTAGAGGTAGAATTTTTCTGTTAAAAAATGACCTGATCCTAGACGTAGTTTATTTAAATTTCAAAATGAAAAGCTTACTAAGAACAGATAAGATTGATTGCTCTTTTCAACTTAGCATAATTGTATTTCAGGTGAACATCAATTTACTTTAAAGGACACTTCTAAGTAGCAGGCTGCATCATACATAATTCATCAATCACAGCTGCCTTTAACATGATTTACTCAAGCAGATTTCAATGCAATAGAGGGATTCACATTGTTTTTTATGCTTTGGCTTGTTTGCTTTTAAATAGTTTACGAAATGCTCATTTGTGCTGAATTATTGCTGAAAAGATTTCATCCTTGGTAATCAGCATGTTGAATTTCTTTCTCTTTGTATAGAAATGTTACCTCTTTAAATTTCATTTAAAAGGCAGAGTGAGTTTTCAAAACATCATCAAGGCAGAGAGCACTCCATGCTCATCAAAGGTAAAAATAAAGCTCAAGGATTTTGCTATGGAGGAAGGGATGGCAAAAATATTTATCTGAAAAGCATTATTGGTTTTAGGGCTGTGTATTTTCTAGTTAGCTTGATGTTGTTATTATTTGTTAGACCAGCAGTCAAATGTAGGCAAAGAGTAGCTACTTCCTCAGCTAGTCCTTTATGCAGTTGTCACACGGATAAAATGGCTTCTACATGGCTATGTACACAAAACAGACACAAAGCCATGTGCCAATTAGAGTGCAATCACTTCATACACCTAGAAACATAGGTGAAACAGGTGGCACTGCAACGTGTGTTACACCACTCAGCATCAAATTCAGTTCAGGGACATGGTGGTGCCTCAGATGGTCCCGAAGTAAAGAAACATTTCCACAAACAGATACAAATATAGCTTCAAAAGAAAAAAGAGAGAGCAAGAGAAAAGTCAGAAATGCCTTTACTTACTTGTAAGCCCATTTGAAACACAGAGTGACCCATAAAGTTAGCCAACATTCTAATTAGAGCTGCACCCTGTGGGAAATAATGGAAAAACAAAGAAGTTACCAGTTTTGAATGTCAATATAATACAATAATAACAATCTGAATTAGGCATTTCCATCCAACAGTATCATCCTGGAAACCTGTGACTAATATAATCTTTATTTGTGCTGGAATGAAAAAGAGAGAGAGAAGATAATGCAAATAGTTACAAGGAAAAGTGAGGAAGCAAACTGATATTGTTAATATCCTGTCCCATATACTGAATAAAGCACAGGTGACAAAACACACTTTCTCCCCTGCTTGAGCATGGATGTGTCAGGTCCACAGCTGGTTGACCCCAGCCCTTCTACACACCTGCAGAAATGCCCAGTTTTAAATGAGAGCAAAAAAATAATGTCCATGCCAAACTCTACCTCAGTGATTATTCATAATATTTTAATCTCCATTACACCATTGTACATCAGGATTTAGTGATACTACTGTCCTTTGCAAAAGCCTTCAAGATCTGATGACTGGAAGTGAATCATTTCCATAAGAGTTTTATAATATGTGGATATATATATTTGACTTATTAATAGTCAGCTTATTTTCCAGACTGTCATGCAAAGAGGTAAGTACTTGTATAGCACTCTTGCTCTGCTTATACCAGTTCTTATCCCTTTGCCCCTTCAGGCAAAGCACAGAGATCTAAAAGACAGGTGATTCTAATTCTCAGTACTTACTGCAAGAAACAGACTGATACTTGCCAGAGTAGCTTTTTTTAAGGTGTCCTTTTTGTATTTTCTCACTCTCTCTCAGAAACACAATTGCTGTGTATTTTCTCCCTGCATAAGTGCTCTCTTTCAAGCAGAAATACCTTTGCAGATCTGATTTGACAATTTAGCTGTAATATCCCACTCTGCAATCTAATTTCAAGACAACCAGTCTTCTAATCCCATTAATCAAATGTTATACTTAGTACTGATCACCACGTGAGAGGGAGGACGCTTGTGATTTCAAGTCAGTGAATCAAAGGCTGTAAGAAAACATGACAATAGAACTCTACAACCTCAGCAGGAGATGAAGGTTTAGGAAATAGCTTAACACTCAATTAGAAAATAATAATTAACAAAAGAGAGAAACATTTCATAGACTCAAAAATTCACAGATTCTAAAGCCAAAAGGACTACTACAACAATGTAATCTCATTTCTGCATTAATAGAGGTCAAACAGTAATTTAGGCAAAAACCCTATGGCTTCTCTTTACACAACAACATCTATTTTAGGAAGATTCAAGAACAGGAAAATGTTCAATAGTATTACATAATGTATCATAACTAATATTTACTTTCACAGTGAAAATACGTACCTTTTTACTAATTTGAATTTATCTAGCTTCACTAATTTGAATATATCTAGCTTCAGCTTTCAAAACAGGAATTTATGTCTTTTCCTGCTAGATTAAAGTTCAGGGTATTTTGGGGATTTAATAGTTGTCCAATTTTCAGACCATTTTATACATGTTCCACGCATTTTTTATATAGTGACTATCTTTTAAGTATTGAAGGGATCATCTGTAATAAAAAAACATTTGAAATAATGACATAAATCAAAAATATTTGTAAATTAATAGTAAATTTTAAGAAAATACAGGTTCTTCATACAGGCAACAACAACGAATGCTATATAGTTAGCAAAGTAATGGAAGCAAAAAAAAATTGAGGAGATGTGTGCAGTGGTATATAATCTTGCGGTGGTATATAATCTTACTGGAAGACCAGTCATGTCTGGAACACATAGCAGAATAGAAAATAATTCCTGTCAAAATAGATTATTATCTGAACACACAAGACCATAGGTCAGGAAGCATTATTACCCTTATTTTACTAGAGGAACAGAATGAATAAAGTTCTCAGAGACATTTCAGCAGATAAACAGCAGATAAATCTGTTTAAGCAGACAAACAGAAGATTAAAAATATCTAATAGATAGATAAATCCTATTTATCCTGTAAGTAACGGGCAGGGCAGCCCAAAACATCTGTAGCAGAATGAAAAAAAAAACCAAACCATAAAATATAAAAGGGATCAAGCAAAATCCTTAACAAGAAGATATTTTTCCATTCATCACACATCCCTTTTCCTACTCACTTGTTAGTATTCCAGGACACCCTTGTTTCTTTCTCACAGTTTAAATTTCACACAGTAGCAAAGACATATATTTATATAGGCAACTTAACTCTACTGATTTCTGTGAAAAGTAAGCAAGTAAATACTCCCACTTAATCTTTCCCACTGAGTCTATTTTTATATCCAGACACCACGAACTATAACACATAAAGAAATCATAGAATTAGTCTCATAGGTAACATTTAGACACACATTGGAAGGACTGTGGCTGGCCTTCACACAGAAAACAAAATGAAAAAGGAAGCAAAGAGTGAATAGCAGAGACAATGCACAGAGGCAGGACTATTCTCTCAAGATAGACCTCTTTTCACAGCTTCTTTAGAAGTACTTTCTACCAATTAATTACCTTCAGGAAACCCAGAAACCATACTTATAGCTTCCAGAACAATATGCTTGTCCCAGTTCTGCCATCTTCCCCACTCAGCGAAAGCAAAAGTTTTCTACACTTATTTAAGGAAGGGAAGGGATTCTAAAGAAAAATAGGAAAACAAAAAAACAGAGACCCTCAAGAGGGAAAAAGCATCTGGGAGAGAAAGGAAGAGAAACAGGAGCAAACAGGAGCAACAGCCCTTGGTGTGGAGGGAAAAGAAATGGGAGGAAACCACTCATTTCACCTTTCTTGCACTTTTGAGAGCAGGCAGAACAGAGAACAATGATACATTTGTAAGAAAAGCAGAAGCAATCAATACATTCAGAGCTCTGGGAAGGGAAGGATACGGCAGCAAACACCGGCACTCTGACTGGAGAGGAAGAGAAATAGGTTTGCAGGCAGAAGGATAAAAAGCAAGAGACATAAAGGTATAAAGGAGCTTACTAAAAGGAGGAGTTTGGAAGATGACCCTAACCAGAGGGTTATGGGAGGTAAAGAAGGTATGTGCAGTAAGTTCAGTTATAGGCACAATGGCTATAACAACCCAACACCTTGGGGTCGTCTGAATGGCCCAGAGTGCTCGCATTTTCACTGCCTATCTGCCCGCCAAGCAGTGAACTAGATGGAGTCCAGAGGACCTATGGTGCCATACCTTCAGAAAAATCACAACAAATCTCTCCTGCTGCAGAGGATGCCCTTTGGAACCTGGCAGCATCACTCTCTGAACACCGTGGCATGCAAGCAGTCTGCCCTCCACTTCACTTCCAAGGCCACTTCTGCTCTGCCAACATGAGTCAGTACCTTGTCAAGAGGTAAAGCATATTGGTTTAAGAGGTTTGGTGGAAAGCAATTCTTTCCTATTCAAAAAAACATACCTCTGTTCCTGCCAGTGTAAAATCTAACTCACCTTAAGCCATTGTACCATATCTTAATATGTCTACTCAGACAAATACACTAGTTATTAATTCAGTGATTAATGGCACTACCTGGCTCTGGTGAAGCACTGCTTATTAGCAGATCTCAGTATTCTGCTAATTAAAGGGAAACTGTGGCACACCATAGTGAAATCATTTGCCAAAGATCACCCAGCATGCTCCTTGCATAACCTATGACACAGCTGAAGCTTCCTCAGACTCAGCACTGTGCCTCCACTACTATAGCAAAGGAAGGTACAACATATTGGCTACCACAGGGAAATTAAGTGCTCGTAGAGCCCTTTTTTGCATAGTGCTCTTGGGAAAAGGCATGCTCCTGGGCAATGAGCCAACAGTGTCAGAAGGGATGGAAGTTTATGCTCTTTCTTTCCCTGAAGAAACATGACACTCACACCATGGTAAACACAACGCATAACAAAAATTAGGGGTAAAATTGCTTTATATGTAAGCTGAACATGTCTTTGAAATCTATAAAATCCAGACACAGTTAAGGTATTCAGTTTAATTTTCTCCATGCCATCATAAAATAATGTGATTTAAACTTGACCTCAGATTAGTTGTAACTAATTTTTAAAGACCCACTCCTCCTCTGGCATCACTACAGATCACAATTACTGTACCTGTGACTACAGTTACTTTAGTCCTTTAGACTTCTCTTACAGTCAATGGGTTGCACTTCATCTAATCTTAAAGTAGACCTCAGATCAGAAAAAGCACCCATCTCTTGTAATTCACACCAAAAGTAGCCTTGAGTGATGTCCTAGTTAGAACAGCTGGGACCAGTTCATCACTGTATGGGTGTAACCCAAAACTGTGTATTCTATAGCCTTCCATGTCATTTCCCAGAAACTGTTATCAATAGACCATTTACACAATCTGCCCAGAGCAGCCTGACTCCTCAGGCTATAAACTGGGTGTTAAGAGGCCTGCGAGACAGGAGAATGCTCCTGTCCTCACACCCACTGTGGAACTCCTCACCCTGAGGGAGGTACTGGGCATTCCTGCCTGAACTGGAGGATATATAATCTTGGAGTCTTGGGAATTTTTTAACCACTCGTGGGATCCAGAGGAAGACTGCAACCACCACTCTCAACTGGACTGCAACCACCACTTTTTCAACCAGACTGCAACCACCACTCTCGACCGGACTGCAATCACCACTCTCACCAACAGGTTTTCCCCTCTCCTTTTACCTTGGACTCAGGGGGCCCAGTGAACACCACTCTGTTCATGCCCCAGGGTGCTGGGTTAAACATTTGGGTTTTGTGGGTTAAAACCAACTGTTTGTCTGTATAATCGTATTTATTGTATTATTTTTTAAATTGTTATTCTGATTTATAATCTCTCCTTTGAGTTGAGTTCATTTCCCCTGCTGGTTTACCTTTAAACCAGCACAAGTGACTACCTCATATGTACACATCTGCACTGCAGACATCTAAAGTGCACTGAACAAAAAGACCATACAGAGACTGGTTCCCCACTCTGTGCAGGGAAGAGAATTTCTGAATTGTGAAGGTACAAAACTGGTGTGACACCATCCTTTTGTATATATACAGTCAAATAACATATATTTTGCTTTATTCTACATGCCATACTTTTACATAAGACCAACAAAGGTAGGTATTAAACAAAAGGCCCTGAAGAGAGGGCAAAGTGCTTGCTAGTTGAAAGTGGGTGCTCTACACCGAGCAGACAGCAAAGAAAAGCACTTGAAATAAAGAACTGGTGAAGAAGTTGCAGTGAATAGAACAAGATAAAAATAAGCAAACCAGCACATAAGGTTATGCAGAAGGTAGCAGCCACAGACAAGGGGCCGCATGTGAAGAGATACGAATAAGCTGGGAACTCATTCATCATTATTCTTTGAAGAACCAAAAATTATGTCAGTATTCTAAAAAGCTCTCAAGAGAGAAAAATACCAGCAACAAAACAGAAAGCATGAACTACAGGTCACTCTTGTAAGGGCGAAGTAACTGATTATTTTGTAAATGCGTTAAACTGGGAGAAGGAAAAGAGTTCATAAAAAAGAGATCAGAAAAAGCATAGCTCTTTCATCCTCCTTCCCAACCAAAACTTTTCATTTTTTTCCTGTAACATCAATTTCTTTTTCTTTTTGGTTGTGCTTTTGTTGTTTTTGTTTTAACCATATGATTGAGATTCATCTGAGTGCAATCGCATACATTGCAGCTAACTGATATTTACTCAGTTGCAGACAGCTGAGCCAGCTGCCTAGACCCCCTTTAAAGGCAATGAAGACAGGAGCAAGCACTTCCGTTCACCCTGATTCATCTCATCCAAAGACATGCATCTAAAATAGGACTGATGAATTTCACCCTAAGGGTGCCTGTTTGGTACACCACTGATGATAAAGGAAGGTGAGAGGACTACTCAGTTGCAGGAGTCTACACAATGAATATCTCAAGTGAGGTGATATGAATCTCTCTGAAGATATTTCATCCTATAACTTACAAAGCAACATTAGAAAACATGGAAGAGTAAATAGTGGAAAAACACCTCCTTGAGTTTGCAAAGTCTGAGACACCATCTTGCAGGCTTACCTATCAATTTATCTCACATAACATCAAATATCAATCGTACCGATTACACAGACCTCAATTTATTTCTTCTTCACCGAATGTCCACCTTGCCATCCTTCTTTAAGAATTAAAGTTGTTTAATTTAGTTCAGAATGATCCTTTTTATGACACAAAAACTAAAATCAGGAAATATCCTAGTATGAAAAAAACCACCATGGTATCCAAGGTGTAAGAAGGGAGTGAGATGTTGAGGAGAGGAGCACTGGACTAACAACAAAAATTACATAACTGAAATTCTAAAAAAGAAATTTAATATGTCAATTTTCCACAAAACCTTCACACATCCAGTTTGCTTTTTCTTCTCTCATTAAAAAAACAAAACCAAAACCAACATTGAATACAGGTGATTTATTAACTTTCTTCTATTGTGCAGCAGTCATTTCAAAATCAGTCTTGATTAACATGTAAGAGTACTGCTTGTTTTTCAAATACAGTGGGACACAAATACTGTTATTTTTCTGTGTGTTGATACACCTGCAATTAAAGATAAAGGTTACTTTCTCTCTAGCTCAAGGAAATGCGAATTACTCTATCCTCTGTCTCAATTACACTAAATGCTATTTGTACTGTTAGAACTATTATTATCAACAGTAAGTTCTTATAATCATCTTCATCTTCATTGATTAAAACAAAACTCAGACCACATATAGGCACTCGCAAAGGCATCATTCTTTCATAAAGACCTCCTGATTTAAGATGAGATACAAATACAAGATGAGATGAAATACAAATTTTCACAGCTACTAGTATATATCTGATATATAATAGTATTAGGGGGTTTTTAATGAATCAGTCACAGTACGCACATGTTAAACAGTTCTCTCCTTAAACTATTTACCCTGAGCTATAGGTGAGGTGCCTTGTCAAAGACATCTTTTCAAACCAGTGTCTACTGACTCCACCTCAAGAACTCTACCGGATTACTAAGACAGAATCTCTCTTTGCAGCATATAAGTTGAGTTTTTTCTTTAAAATGCTAAATATATTTTTACAGTTCTCCGTCAAATAGAAGCCTAAGGATATTCACAATCAAATAGGTTCTCAAGCAAATGAGTATCACTTCATTTCAGTTCAAAGTTCCTGAATTCGTACATTATTCTTTATTTCTCAAAATTGCAGATAATTCTGTGAGTCTAAGTTCATTTCAAATATTAGATCATGTAAACAAGCATTCATACAAAGAATGCACATTTGTACTTCAATTTTGTAATGCGAATACTAGCCAACAAGTAATATCCAAGTCATGTTTTTCAAAATAATCATTCTTTGTTGGTACTAAGCAACCACAGCTGGATGCTCCACGAAATTTAGCTTATTGACAAAAACACAGCATGAAATAAAAGTCAGAGAATAATGTACATCAAACATGTAGCAAAAATGTGACATTTTAAAAAGAACTTGTACATAAAATTAAAAACCTCACCAAAATGAAATCAGTTGAATCTTGGAGAAACTTAACAGAAAAAAATATGTTTTGACTAAGTTGCATCTGCAGAATTGGCTCAAGCGTAGACACAGAATAGCATATATATATATGTAAGTGAACTATTTAAAAACTTGGTCAACTGATCTGCTGTGTTACACTACATGCAGTGCACTGAGTTAACTGAATTGTTACCCTCAGCATGATAAAGAAGAGGATAAAGAAATGTGAGAAGTCTGACTGCAATGTCCATTGAGCGGCTGGTCTGACCTTAAGCAAATCAACACGCATTCCCTAGTTCTCCTGTATGAACAACTGAAAACTGGGTAACCACTTTCAAATTCAGGTGTTACACTTTAGCTGCATTTCCTTAAGCAAACATATTCATCATACATTCTTGCTTTTCTCTTTTTCCCTCAAAGGGAGAGGTCCAGTCATTCCTCAGCTCCCATTCAGAAGTTTACACTGAAATGTATTTTATTTTCCTACCTTTGTCATCTAAACAGTCTTTCATGGTACATGGTCTTACTCTGATGGTTGTGGAATAAGAGTGTCCTCTTCATGACATCAGTTAAAACATGATACTGTGGCAGGCTCCAGAGAGACCTTTGCTAAAGTACTTCTATGGAGTTGTAAGAGCAGAGATAATTGCAAAGGCTTCTCTGGAATTCTTCAGCTGTCTCTATCAAAAATATCTCATCTCTGAGAACTGCAGAAGTACTCAATAAGAAATTCTTTTCAGGGAATTAATTAGATTGTATCATGAGTCATCAGCACTAAATTCCTCTTTCATTTTCAGAAACCTAACACTGTAATACAACAGCATAGCTCTTTTCTGTATTCTCCAATGGCACCTCCAAATATTACAAGAAAAAAATGAAGCTTAATGAATGTGAATTTGATAAGTGTTAATGCTCTTTATTTGATTAGGATAACAGAACATATTTGTTTAAATGAGTAAACACATGCCTATTATTTCCTTCCTGTGGGAGAAATGTAAAATGTTTAAATAAATTCCTAGAGGCTTTCCCTTTGGAAAGCCCACATAAAAGCCATAAGATGTAAGGAAGGAGATAGGTAGATGCAGGTTATGCAGCATATAAGTACAAAATGTCACAATATGAGACTATCCTGAGGGTCTTAGTCCAGGCCATTGTTTAGTGACACACTCAAGTACCTTAAGCAAGCAAACAATCAAACTGAAATTCCACAGCCTACACACATAAAATTGAACAAATAACTATGTACTTAGCTAAATGTGAGTCTGATCAGTTTCCCTGCACTTTGTAATAATTTGTTAAAAGGAGCCTAAACAAAACCATCCCTAACTGCTTTTAACAATACAGACCAGAAAAAAATCAGGCATTTAATTCATCTTCTTTACTTTTTAAAGCAATTGATATTTGCTTTAATAAAAGATTGATAAAGCAATTGATAAGCGCACACTTACATATTAACGTGCTGCTGTACTCAGCAATAAAAACAAGATATACTTTAACAAAGAAAGTAAGCTTACACTATTTTTAAAACTTTTTTAACAGCATGGGTAAGCCAGTATCTTTAAAATCAGCAAATACACCTAAAAACTTGCAATATACTGTGCTAAATCCTCAAAGATGTATAAAGGGATTTTATGTTGGTTTTATAGAATAAAAGGCCATTTATCTGATGCCAAAACACCACTGAAAAAGCAACATTATATTCAAGGAGAGCTTTTCACTTGGAAATCATAATAATTTTCTATTCTGACAAACACAGCTGCTCTAAGGCTGGATAAAACCAAAATGGTCAGATGGTACGATGGCTTTGGTGAAATGCTTGTCTTAGACATAAATTCTGCTGCAAATTTTAGGAACATGACACAAAGAAAAAAATTCAGGGGTAAATGACCATAACTAATCATGCTCTTCAGGTGGATATTGTCACATCATTTTCCTTGAATAATAAAATGTTAGCCGTCATCCAGACAAAATGCTATCAGGACTCGATTTACAACAGGAGTTTTATTTCCCACCCCTAGAATCTCTCTTACATGTTCTGACACCAATGACCAGGACAAAGGCACATCATACTTTTTCATTAACTGCTTTTATATGGAAATCTTGAAGAAAAAAAATATATTTTTTTTTAGTTTGCTAAATCCCACATAAGAATCTCAGTCCATTTGCCTAAGACTGATTTGCAACTGACTATAACTAAACCTGTAATTCTACTTTCTCTCTTTTAATGCTTCCTTTAAGCTTCACAAATTATCTGGTACTTAAACATATGTTTAAAAACCAATAGCAGCAACAACAACAAAACAGTGGGCCAGAGGTTGTGCCAGAGAGCTCCCTCCTGAATAGAAGTCCTGCAGGATGATATTTTGATCAAAATATTGACCATATTCTTACATCAAGTTTTTTGTTCCTTTTACTCTATCTCATTATCTCCACTTCATTTTCTATTTCTAATTCTTACAATTTGCTCCAAGTTACTTTAACACTTGTAATTGTTGCTCTTCTTTTACTGATCTAAACTAGGATGTGTATCAGCAAAATCAGTCCTTGCCTTTACACAGGCATTGTTTTTTGGACTCCTTCAGGGGAAAAAAAAAAAAACAGATGCTACCTGTAACTTTCTGCTTTGCCCTTTCCGGAAAATCACAGAATATGCTGAGTTGGAAGGGACCCACAAGGATCATTGAGTCCAATCCTTAGCCCTGCACAGCATCATCCCCACGAGTCACACCATGTGCCTGAGAGTATCACCCAAATGCTTCTTGAACTCTGTCAGCCTTGGTGCTGTGATCATTGCCCTTGGGAGTCTGTTACAGTACCCAACCAAAAGGTGAAAAATCTCTTTCTAATATCCAACCTAAACCTCCCCTGACACAACTTCAGGCCATTCCCTCGAGTCCTGTCACTCGTCACCACAGAGAAGAGATCAGCGCCCACCCCTCCTCTTCCCCTCACAAGGAACTTGTAGACTGCTGTGAGGTCTCCCATAAGTCTCGTCCAGGCTGAACAGATCAAGTGACCTCAGCCACTCTTCACATGCCTCCCCTCAAGGCCCTCACTGCCTTCCTTCGGACATTCTCTAAGAGTTTAATATCTTTCTTATATTGCAGTGCCCAAAACTGCCACAATATTCAAGGTGAGGCCGCCCCAGTGCAGAGCAGAGTGGGACAATCCCCTCCCTCGTCCGGCTGGCGATGCTTTGCCTGATGCCCCCCGGGACATGGTTGGCCCTCCTGGCTGCCAGGGCACTGCTGACTCATATTCAACTTGCCACTGACCAGGACCGCCAGGGTCCTTTCCATGGCACTGCTTTCCAGCACCTCATTCCCCAGTCTGGGGGACAAACATCCAGTGTTGCCCCATCCCAGGTGCAGAATCCGGCACTTCCACTTGTTGAACTTCATATGGTTGGTGATTGCCCAGTCCTCTGATTTGTCAAGGTGTCTCTGTAGGGCCTCCCTGCCTTTGAGGGAGTCAACAGCTCCTCCCAGCTTTGTGTCATCTGCAAACTTGCTTAGTATCCCTTCCAGTCCTGTGTCCAAGTCATTTATGAAGATGTTGAAGAGCACAGGGCCCAAGATGGAACCTTGTGGAACCCCACTAGTGACAGGTGACAGTGAGAGAGTATTGAAAGCTTTACTGAAATCCAAAGAGATTACGTCACCTGGCTTCCCTTGATCAACTAGGCGGGTTACCTTGTCATAGAGGAAAATTGGGTTTGATAAGCAGGACTTATCTCTCATGAAGTCATGCTGGCTGTGACCTATGACAGCATTGTCTTTCAGGTGTTTTTCAATACTTCCCAGAATAATCTTCTCCAGAACTTTACCAGGCACTGAAGTAAAACAACCATTAAAAAGTAGAAACAGAGAAGCAGAAAAGGCAATTGCATTTCAGGAACCCTGCTGCATAGGCTGGTGTACCTCCATGTACACTGACTTTTATCAACACTTTATGCTGAGCCATAGAAATATTTGAGACACAGGTACACTGTTTTGTTCCTTCTACTCCCTGTTGGGAAAAGAAGGATGGTAGGGTAGTGTTTATATCTACTGTTGCCATTTCTGCTCTCATCACATTCTCCAGCCCTTCTGCCACTGCCTTTCCATGGGGAATAGGCAGAAGACTTGTACCACAATAGGTCATGTCTTCCCGATCACTCTACCCTAAGTGATCTAGTCTAAAGAGCTCTTCTTTAAATAAAATGCTTCTATTAACATTTGTGCTCTATCTTTATTATTTCAAATCAAACCCATATATAATTGTCCCTGCTGTGGGGAACATAACACTCCTGAAGCACTTGTCCACGTGTGGCTGCTTATATCTCACACACAGTGGTTTCTATGTTTCTTCTTCAGAAAATAATATCTTAGCATATACTAAACAGTGTAAAGGGTTAATGACAGTTTTTCCTGCTTGAGTCAGGAAGGTGTGCAGATGGCTGAAGAGAGGTATTTTAAGTATCTTGAAGCACCTGCCTAGCTTTATGTACTGGCACCCACTGGCTAGACTGGGACGGCCTGTATACTTTAAGTCAGGTACTCTTGGGACTGCTCTGAACTTGAACCTATAGGTTTCACTGACTGAGTTTCGATGACTTTCACATTGGAAGCAGTAACAACCTGCAGCCTTTTATCTAAACAGAAAGACATTATTTTCATTACAAGATACCTACTCTGTTACAATGCATTAGGAACAAATGGCTCCTGAAAGCACCTTCTGCAATCTGGGCACTGACCTGTTGCACTCACAAGTCATGGAAGAGAAATCAGCATCAGGTGAATGTGCACCCAGAAGTTAATGGCATTCACAGACAACATCACGGCTAAATTAAGGAGAACAAAAAGCTCTCCCTTTATACTGCAGTAAGAGAGTGGGTTCTAAAGTCATCTCTGTTGTATTTTAAGACTTTTAACTAACTGGATACTATCTTATGTTATTGATTTAATTAAGTGAAAAGTTAAAAATAGAACCTATTTTGCTATTTATATGCATTTATCTAGTATTTTTTTCACTGTTAATGAGCTACTCTCACTTTTCTGTAGTCACTTCATAGATGCATATAATTTCATATTATATTTCATAATTTCATTGCACTCATGAATGGGTTTTCTTACAAACTAATATTTCTGGTTTTACTGGACAGAATAAATGTTTGGAATGGGAGTTCTTTTTGTTTTATTTTTTTATTACAGTGCCAATATCCTTCCTAGTGCCTGAGGAATAGAAGTAAAAAGAATGAAGTTTTTGGAGAGCCCTTCTAGTGACTGCATTAGCCCTACTGTTGTTCCGCGTTCTTGCAGAACATGCTATGCTGTAAATTTTCAGAGAGAATTACACTCAAAAGGGTGAGCAAGCCACTGCTTTCAATTTCTTAAATTCTCCTTTGCCAGAACTCTATATTGTTATTGCAATATACAGGAAGCCAAGAATTTTTCTCTGTGTAAACTTTAAGTTGAACAGATTTTCTAATGCAGAGTGTTGCTTTAGAGGGGAGGCAGGGAGCATGGTCTCCCTCTATTACTATCAGAAGTATATCTTCCTTCCATCACTTGACATAGAAAGGAGGAAAAAGTATTTTTAAAGAAGTGGTATAGAGTTAAGTGGGAAAAGGAAATTATACAGAGAGAGAGGTTTAGGAAATAATTAATTGTTTGCATTATAAAGTCAGAGCCAGTAACTGATCTCACTGCTGAGATTCACTTTGCTTACAGGAAGGAAAAAAAATTAATATTTTTCCCTATTCCAGTTATCTTCTTCCTTATTTTGATTATTGTTTGTCACTTGCCAAGACATATTCTATTGGGGGTACTTTTACAGTTGCACTCCATTGTATTGGTCCTGCCTGCTCTAATTGCTGCCAGAATCTTCAACCAACACCCTTCAAAGCATCCAGCAGGGTGATAGAAACAACTTCAGATATCTGTCTCTCTACAAGTCCTTTCATCCCTTCCCTTATCTGGCTGTGGCTGCTCATCTAGCGCTATGACTCCTTTAGTTGTGTCTGGGATCTCTCTCCCACACGCTGCTCTGGGTCTGGCTGCTCCCTTTGAGATGCAGCTGCCTTGTTTCTCCATTTTATTACAGCTGGTTGTTCCTCACTGATTGTTGCTCCTCATGTTTTTCTTGCTGCACTCCCTCCTCTGATGCTGCAGCTCTCCAGGGCTATGATTCCTGCTGTCAGTTATTTCTAGTGTGAAAAGGCTGTCACGCTTTTTGCTTTGATTTAACAATCCTCAGATCCACTCTTGTGTTCAACAGGCTATATTTTCTACTGCTCTTGGGATATAAACACTTTTCCCATCATTGTGGGAGGACACTATCTCACTTCCAGCTGCACTAGGAAGACATATCCACTCTCTGATGTAACTTGAGAGCCTTGAATCATCTACCAGTACTGTTTATTAATGAACTACAGCCACTTCACATTTTTCTCTACATATTTGTGACCCTAATGGAGGATAACGTGCTCCTATCTGAAGAACGACTAGTATGATGCTTTTAAAAGAGGCATGCATTACCCTCAACAGCTTTAGTAGAAAAACATCATGTGCTGCCAGGCTGCACTCTGCTTATGGGATTACCTGAATGCCATTCTTCAGGTGTTTGTGTCACGTGCAATCACCGAGGACAAGAAGTGGAAATGAAAAATATATTCAGCTCTGAAGCATTTAATTAGCACATTTGCAATGGTCATTTCTTTAGTGTATAGAAAGAAAAAGAGGCATATCTTTAAAATGACAGCTGAGTGTCTAAAAGAGATGGGCACTTTAATGGTGCCTAACTGATTTATGCCATCTTGATGACAGTACAGACAATGAAATGATAATGACATTCTATGACTGTCATTTCACTGAACAAAAATTAGATGGGGAAAGTTTCATCATTTCAATATCAAGTAGAAAACTGTGAAAAGAGAAAAGAGATCATATGGACAATCCAAAGTCTCGGGGAGCACAAGATGGACATTTAAAAAAAAATTAAACAGAATGAAAAACAAAATTCCAAAATGTAGGGGAAAGATAATGCACAACAGTGGTACACTGCTAAAAGACATTTGATTTAAGGCAGTTGAAAAGTCCTCACTGATGGTCCTGATTCAAAGTTTACTAGAGTCACCAGAAAAAAATTTCCAAGAACTTAATACTTTACAATCATTTAAAAGATCAGTCAACAGACAACCAAAAAGTCATTCCAGAAACACCAGTAGTACTATCTCTTCCAGCAGGGCTCATTGTGTAAGGAGGACTTTGAGGCACCTGAAAATATTTAAGCACATACCTGACCAGGTGAAGGCCTTCAGTATAATTTTACAGTTTGGATTTTATATTGGCAGACACTAGAGAGCTAGAAGAATAGGCAAATATTGTAGATATCTAATAAATTAGTTTAATTTCCATAGTTGAAATGCAAGCAACGCATGCATGCATACCAGGTTACATAGGAGTGAAACAATGGAAAATGTAAAATACCTTAAATTTGGTCTAATTTATCCTCAGACAGAAACAATATCAGGTGTTTGGAGGAAGGTATAGAAACAGTGAAAAAAGCAGCTACAAAGTCAAGTCAGGAAAGTTTCTTCCTATTAGATTTTGCTTGTGGCTAAACCAAAAGGATGAATGGCTACAGAAACTAGCAGAAAGACAAACCATTAGACAGGAAAATGAGTGAAAGAGTGGGTATTTTAACCTCTTCACCTATGCAAGTATGTAAGTAAATTCTTCCATTGCCATTCCCCAAGGTGGTTTGCCAGATCTGGTAACTGGGTTCAAAATTTACAGGATCATGCCTTTCTATGAATACATTCAGTGTCACCTAAGGTCTGGGAGGTGGCCATCAGAGAAGCTGAGTGGAGATGCTGCTCTATCCACTGGGCATGGCCCCTGTTACACTGGAAAAGGAACAAGGACACAAGACAGAAATTGTTCTGTAATCTGCACAGAAAACAGACTTATCAGCCTGCATGAAATAGCTAACAGTACACAGATCTGTCCTCCTGTCCTATTTTGTCATTTCAATGTAAATTAAAATTACTTAACATTTGCAAAGTGTTCATAAGATGAAGCGTTAAGTATTACTGTTAACTGTGTGATATTACTATTATCATATTAATTAGAAAAAAAATTAACTTGAAATATTAAGATATTGATGTGAGATAAGCCTCTGAACCTACCCAGGTTCACCAGCAAACATATAATTGAAACATTTAAACAATGAGAACATTCAGTAGGCTAAGAGCTGCTGGCTATTATAGCTTAATTGACCAAGAACGATGTTTTCAAAGCTAGCCAAGGGATTTTTGAAAATGTTACTTGGGCTCTTGAGCGACTCCAATCTTTTAAAACCTTTCCCTAAGTATTTTTGGTTTGTATATTACATTGTAGACCTATTACACGGTCATGTACACACATACACTCTTGCCCATTCTAAAAGGCATAAGATCCTTATCCAGAGGATCAAGGTGAAGTTATTGCTGTCTAGGAATAACTGATGACTATAAGAGAGGATATACCTCTTTTTTAGTCTAGAATGAGCACTGGACAAACCGGAGGTTCAGTCACCATGTCAGTGCTATGCTGCTGCTGTCTTGCTACAGTCTGTTGTTAGGCAGCTAATGATGCAGAAGAAAAGATTATCAGATGCAAAGGTGATAGTCAAATGACTCTTGTCATTGGAGAGCTCCCTACGGGAAGGCTGCAGGCAGTAGCAGAGAATAAGCATGTAATATAATGGAAACCACCAGCTTTCAGGCCACAGGATAACAGCAAGCCCAGTCATGTGATGGAAGAGGGGAAAGTATGCAGCCCTCTCACTTCTGCACAGAAGCTGTTCAGTCCAAAAACTGGCCAAAAGACTTTCTATTCATTGAAATAAAATTGGAAATTGCCTGAATCTAATACATATTCCTTTGCCAACCCAGGAGGCAGTTTCTCCATTCTCACTGTTCAGCAATGACTTGAGTTTTCACAAGCTGACAGAAAAATTCTTGTGCATAGAAAAACCAGAAAAAAAATTTAGCTTTAGCCCTTGACAAGTTTTCTAGAGAGTTTCAATAGGATAAAGACGTCCTTATGCTTTTTAAAGTATCTAGCACAATTCAGACAGTGTCACAAAATAAATAGTAATAAGAAGCACTAAATCTTCTTGCTGGATTCTGACAGCCTCTCAAGTTTATTTATAACATTTAATAACACTTGGTATGTTGAATGGCTAAAATCACTACAATATATTCCAAATATATTCCACATAAATTGGTTTTCCAAGTAGTAGCCACTGTAGTGTATGTAGTTTTACAACAGCATTTGTTTTACAGATGGAATATGATCTTCTGATAGCTACATATCTATATTATAAAAAGATAGATAAGTTTAATTAGTCTCACCTTTTTATAGGCAATCCAGTCAAACACCCTGTCAATGTCTGTGGCTTGCTGCACCTCCTGGGATACTGGATGTGAACTGGCCAACCCATCCAGCAACATCACTTCATGTAGGACATCTGTCAGAAATCTCTGCTTTTCCTGAAATACAGCATATGCAGTAGTATCACAGACAAATACACATTTACAGCAATACCAAAATGATGCACAGTTATCAGGGACAGCTGACTAAAATCAGACCTTCTGGTTTGAACGTAAAACCACCATGACCTCCTACAAATAGAATAAGTATACAGAATAGGTTCAGACAAGATATTTTGCTGCAATTAAACTTGACTGAAATTAAACAAATCAAAATATATCTGGAGGTGCAGAATGCAATGTTGAATATGACTTTTCATTCACAGTTAAAAGGGTGGGGAGAGAGGCAAAATGGCACAGTCTTCAATCACAAAAAGAGATGGATGTTACAAGTCATTGAGCTCATTGCATAGGCAGGTACGAAAATTTTTGACAGAGGTAGGTAAATACAATTACTACTGCTTTATTTAGCCAAGTTTAAGTTACTTGGCTCTTAGTGCCAAGTTCACATTGCAGGTCGACATGGGACAGGATAACGAACAGAGCTCACAGCAGTGTCACAGCAGATGCCTGCACTGTCTTTCATAATTCTGGTATAGAAATCCTTTCTCCTGAAGAGCTTGAGTCCTATACAAACTTTGTAACTTCCACTTGAACGAAACCATTATTATCTCTCTTTACAAGTGGAAAAACAGCTGCATGTACAAGTTAAATGATATAGTCAAGGTCACATCAGAGGCAGGTGCAAACCCAGAAAACATCCAACATACGAATTTGTTTCTATACCTTCTATAAATACTGATTGCAGATTGTATGTCAAAACTGCGCCTATTCACTCTGGCAGCAACATTAATGAAACATTCCTGTATACTCTATGAACTGTGCTGCACTCATTATTACAGCACAAGTAGATGGGGCTTTTTCAGCTGAGAAATGACACAGCTTAAAAACTCCTCATATTGCATTCATGTAGATGTCCGTAATCCAAAACACTGTGTCAAGAAGAGCTTCATTTACTTTCTTTTTCAAGTCACAAATAAATGCAAAGAGTTAATGAAAAACTATGGAAAGTTTAAATGAGATCTTTTTCACCCTGAAATGATGTATCTCAAACCTTATCTAAATTTTAACAGCTCCCGAATTAACATCAACCTAGTGCCATAATACAAAGAAACTCTAAGGAATGCTGCATTTTTTTCAAAAGCCACCTTGATGTCCTCAGATAAAATAACCACGCAATTACATAATAAATTCTATGTTTAATTTCTTGTGCGGTAAGGTTTTGGTATCAATGTGGTAATTTTAATTATTTTTGTAAGACAGTCAAAAAGCTCTTCCAGTGCTGATCCATCTGGAAATAAACCTTTATGTTAAAATTCATTAGAGCACAAGAAATGTACATTAGAACACAAGAAATGTACCTTGAGCTGACTGTATATTCAGGCAATTAAAAACACAGGATGCAGGAAAGCCAATTACCTAACACACTCTCAGTGTTCTCAGCTGGCTGCATGAGGTAAGGTTTGTGAAGGGAAAAGCAATGTCTTGTTCGTATTACTGTTAATTTCCAAATTTTCTCAGGCATATGCAGGTAGTAATTGCCCTTTTTTAATGGGAAAAAAAAAATGTAGGGAAACAATTATTATGACAGTCCTACTCAGCAGAAAACTGTAGAGCTGTAAAGGATTGTAGACAGTTTGGTTACACTTCACTCTCATTCTCCATTAGTCAGTAACAAAGTCCCAGTTTCATCAGATGTATGATATCATGGAATCACAGAATGTGCTGAGTTGGAAGGGACCCACAAGGATCATTGAGTCCAATCCTTAGCCCTGCACAGCATCATCCCCACGAGTCACACCATGTGCCTGAGAGTATCACCCAAATGCTTCTTGAACTCTGTCAGCCTTGGTGCTGTGATCATTGCCCTCGGGAGTCTGTTACAGTACCCAACCAAAAGGTGAAAAATCTCTTTCTAATATCCAACCTAAACCTCCCCTGACACAACTTCAGGCCATTCCCTCGAGTCCTGTCACTCGTCACCACAGAGAAGAGATCAGCGCCCATCCCTCCTCTTCCCCTCACAAGGAACTTGTAGACTGCTGTGAGGTCTCCCATAAGTCTCGTCCAGGCTGAACAGATCAAGTGACCTCAGCCACTCCTCACATGCCTCCCCTCAAGGCCCTTCACCATCCTCACTGCCTTCCTTCGGACACTCTCTAATAGCTTCATATCTTTCTTATATTGCGGTGACCAAAACTGCACACAATATTCAAGGTGAGGCTGCTCCAGTGCAGAGCAGAGCAGGACAATCCCATCCCTCAACCAGCTGGCAATGTTTTGCCTGATGCCCCCAGGACACAGTTGACCCTCCTGGCTGCCAGGGCACACCGCATACCTGCATACCTGTATGTTACCCACACAGGTGTAAGCATGCAGAGGTATGGACCTGTCTCCAAATTCAAGTTTGGATATCACAATTGACAAACAGTTGCGTGAATGGATTGCTACTGTTCGGAATTAACTCATTAAAAGGACGCTGGATAATCACAAATTAATACCTAAATACAGAGCCTGGAATCAAGAAAATGAGCACATGAGAAACATAAAGTGAAGATTTAAGAAGAAAGGACAGGCTACATTTTCATTTTCTGTTTGTTTCTTTGGTTATGTCCTGCAGAACTGAAAACAAGCATTTTAGACTCATGATTGTTCATTCAAGTTATAACAGCTGAAAAGTCTTTCCTGAAATTTATGGCAGACCATGAAACTGGGATACAAACAGAATAGTTAGTGTGCCTCAGAAAATGCAACCCTACAGTTTAGTGAATATTAAGAAGTCTTTTGACCTTTAAAGTTAAATTTATTGAACTAAAAGGATTTCCAAAACATTCCCACCTTTTCTCTTTAGTACAAAGCCTCTGAGAACAAATTTGAAAATGACACTCAAATATACTTCCAGGGGGCGCAGAAATAGTTTGCTGGTTAACAAGGGGCCTGCAGCTTGAAGAGGCAACAGGAGGCAGAAATGTAGAAAGAAACTAAAACTGCCTTAATTTTATTGCAGAAACACTACCTCAGCTGTTGAAGTCCTGGCATCATATTAAGGGGAAAAGGCTAACACATGTGACCAAACTGCTTATACTGATAGAAGAGGGTCTTTCTATTCCCTAGTTATCCTACCCTATGCAGTACAGTGGAATTGATCTCTTTTAACTAATACCTACAGGAGTAAACAAACCCCTAGCATAGAAATTGTAAAGGAAATCAATCTTGGAATGTGTTTAATGAGACCAACGAGATGTCAAGATGATAGGTGACAGGTCTGCAGCTACACATGAAATAATGACAGAATGTTGTTCAAGATAACTGTCCTTTGAGGGAGTTCAACTGCAAGAGAAAAGCCAAAGACTGTGATCCACCCATAAGGAAAAGAGGCTTCAGGTGAGTCTTGCAGCCAGGCTTGGAGAGTGTTGGTAGCCGCACGTAAGTACAATGTTATGCAATGTTAACAAAGGGCCAAGGGGTCTGAGCAGGAGTTGGTATTGCAGCACAAAAGCCAAGTTTGAAATAAGGACAGACCTGCTTCCACACAAATTTGAGCCTTCATTTAAAGGCAAAGAGGAAAAATCTCTGCTCCCTATCTTCCTACTGCACACTTTGAGTCCCAACTCTTCATCTCTTCTCCTCAGAGATTTCCTTGAACTGTGTACAGTGTCTGGGACACCAGACCTGTGTTCAGAAGAAAAGACATGACAATTATTTCCAGTTGCTTTCCGTCTTTCTCAGTAGAATGCTTCCAGGTGCAGACACTGAAGTGTTGTTATCAGATGAACATGTCTTTCAAATATTTACATTTTCTGACTATTTTTCAAACATCTGTGGTCACTAGATTCAAGTATTTATAACTTCATAGGAATGACTTCTTCCAATGCTTGCCAATAAGACCTCCTCTGCTTTGTACAGGGTTTTCCTGAAAGGCTTATCCTTTCTCTGTGCTCTCTCCTCCTTAGCCAACATTTCAATTCACCTTGTTCTAGGGAGAAAGGTTTACAGAAAGGTAGTGGTCACTCTTTGTGTATTCATCTCCAATAAGGTGCCCACCATTCAACTCTAAATGGAGAGAAAGCAATTGTGAAATAATGTTTTTGGCAGAAAAGACTGTACCTTCAAGAGACATGAAAAATTTATTGTGCATAATAGGATAACAATGATGTAATGGAGAGGGGTTATTGCTGCTGATTTTACAATATCATATTGAGGCATAATGTAAGAGTACAAGTTAGCATGACAATAATGTAATACTTAAGTCACATAAAAATCATTTCTAAAAATTAATATGAAATACCAGGTAAAAGAACTAAAATAAAAAAAAAAAAGGAAAACATCCACTAGTGAAATAAAAGGAACAGCATAATGAAAGCCAAAACTGATAATTAGCATGCAGAAGAGATCAAAGGCCTCAATATTAAAAGCATCGCCTTTATTCTGGGACAGCCATTTGAACACATTATAGACTGAGAAATCTATATGAATAAAGTTTAACATCAGTGTGCAAATCTGCAAATGATTTTCCTGACAAATTTTCTGAAAGTATCTTCTTCAAAATTTAGAGCTTTACTAGCCATCAAGAATACAAAGGAGTTAAGTGATCTTTAATGCCTGAGAAAACAAGCATTTGCAAGACACAAGCCTTAGGTTTATAGAGAAAGTGCCCCCTTAGGAAAAAGAAATAGAGGCAAATTTTGAAAGCTATCAGAGAACACCAATAAATACACCACAAGCAGTTGAGTTCTAATAAAATATATTTCAGGGTGAAGCTGAACAAACCAGAGGAATATCATCTATGAGGAAACCTAGGGTTCAGTAAAATACATTAAGGCCAGATAAGATCAACTGAGGGCCAAAAGCAAGTTCCTTCTGTCTACGTGCTTATAAATCCTAAGTTGTCATAACACAGTCTCTCAAGTACTTGTGAAGGAAAGCAATGTTTCTTTCTCTCTTCACAACAGTAACTTTTTGTAAATACCTTGAGCAGCTTACAGACTGCTTTTTTTTTAAATTTACATCTCTGCATGTGTGCTTTAATTATGTGTACAGTTTGTTGAAGGAGACCTGAAACAGATTCTATATTTATCAGCTGTGAACATGTCACAGTTCCATGTCTACCTTCATAACCCTCTTTTCTGCATTTTCAGTCAAAGACCTTGCAAAATTTCTGTCCCCGTACTTGAAAAATTTTCACACTGACTGACAATTTTTGTTGTTATAAAACAAGGTAGATGTTCTAGGAGGTCATAGTTAAGGAAGACCAATAGCTCTGAGTATCAGCAAGGAGAACTGGATATGTATTTTCTTTTCAATAAAGTGCCAAATCAGATATTCATGACCACCTGCTTACGTTGCCAAGCAGAAGGGTAATCAATTTGGAGTTTTTAAGCAATTTCACCAGCTACTTCAACTTCTGTTTCCTCTCTCTACTTTGTTTATCAGATATAGCTTTTATTTGGTTGTACACCAGATGCATTACAAAGTATGAAGCTTATCCTCTAATTCAAACTCCAGAGAAGAAATCTGTAGAGGAAAATCATCTCAATTCAAGAAATAGTAAATAATACTTAAATGAAAAGTGGCTTCAAGATGTGGTTGGTATACTGAGTCAACTGCCAGCAACAATTGCCAGAGGTCAGCAGCAATGAGGTATTACACACCCAGACTCTGTTGCAACCTGAAAGTGATGAGATTCAGTGAGCTAAGCTATGAAGAAACCACAGATGTTTTACAGGCACTCCAAAAATTACTTATCAATTATCAGTTTGTGCTCCAAGTTACTGTATACTGCCACAATTTTAAAATAAACAGTGGTAGCACACTCAGAACTGCTGAAAATTTGGGAAACAGTCTTTCAGTTAAGAATACCCTCAAATATACAACCAAACTGGGCCACTGAACTTCCCATATCAACTATGTTTCCCGATAAGTGCACATTCTTGTTTCAGAAGGGCAATCCTGCAGTGCGTCCTTGCCTTGAGGCAAAAGTTGCTGTAAAGTTTTTATCTCATTTTACCGAAGACAAGGGGTTATTAATTCAAAATTATGTGAAATTCAGCCAGGTGACATAAGTTTTTTTCTGAAACTAAACCATCTAAACCCTGAACTCAGAAGATTTGAACTCACATGACCCTAAGCTCTCATCATAATGTCATTTAAACTGCTATCTCAAGATGTGCAGAAAATGACACAAAGAAAGAAGAGACAGTGACATTCTCCAAACCTGTACTTAATCTCTTGAATAAATGTTTCTTCTAAATGCTGATATTCACTTATGTCTGACCTCTAACTGTTAAGAGTTAACTGCTCAAATTTAAGAATTCCATATATTAATCTACCTTGCTAGATATTTAAAAAAACCCACCTGTGTTCAGGAAGACCACATGGAAATGGAAATCCATTTTCTTAGTTATAAGCAAAATTTAGTATAAGGACTTTTTAACTGGTATACATAAAAAGGGCTAGTAATTAGCAAACAGAAGATCTTGCACCTTACATTTACAATCTCTTTTTTCCTGCCAAAGTCAATTATACATGAGATTCTAGTTAATTTTACATTGAAAGCTTCCCCCATCGTTAAAACAGAAAATCATATAAGGACTGACTTCACTGCATAGTTACTGGAGGAAAAACATTCCATGTGGTATTAATTAAAGGCTTACTTTACACTAGCATGGGGAGCCTTTAACCAAAAAAGAAAACGTGAAAGTAGTTTTAAAAAACGAGAGGCTGAATCTCACTCAATGCTGAGCCAGCATGATATTTATGTTGGATTCAGAAGGATCAAGCAGGCTACAGCTCAGGTGTGAAATGCCAAAATAATAATTAAATAAATCAAAAAGGCCCATGTCTTAAGTCTACCTCAAAACTTATATTATTTTTTGGGGTTTCTATGAGTGAAATAATGCCTTAGAAATCTTTACAGATGGAGGCAAACAGTTTAGGAGGCAATGTGAGTTGAAGTACATTAAAGATATACATGTGTCTAACGGCTGCATTCGCTTTTATTATTTCAACCAAGTCAATGAGAAAGATAGGCAATTAAGATAATTTATCAATTTTTTACTTATTTTGAAACAGAAATGTTGTTATGCAACCTCATTATTGTTTTCAACTGCCTGTAGTAATGGCAGGATTGTCCATACTGTGGAACCTAATAATGTAAAGGAAACATGATTCACTTTAAGAAATAGGAAAGATGTCCTTCTATGTAGACACAAAGCTTTTAATTTAATACTAAGAAAAATTCTGACAAATATGACCATCCTTACCTATAAAAGTAGTAAGCAGACAAGAAAGTGAGAGATCCCAGAGCATCAATGGATCAAGAAGACGTAGGATTCAAAGTTTTGCTGATGTACTACACCTTGACTCTGTCAATAAGGTTGTCAGCAAAGCAAACTTCTATATAATAAAGAAAAGGGAGAAGGCAGCTGGGGTCTGTGAAATGCTTTCTCAGCATCAAGCCAGGTACTGACTGCTAAAGTATTTGATGCTCGTTTGATGGATGTAAGGGCAAATTACATGCCAGTAATTCCTGCTGTCACAGTACTCAAAACCTACCCCAATGCCACAGACATTCAAGGACAAACATGATGGTTCCTTCTACCAGAAAATAAGAAGGCAAAAGACCAGTCAATAAATTCCTGTATCTGCAAGCCTCAGCTGAATTCCTTCCTTTACAAAGCCACATGCAAAAGATTTCAAGATAACGAGAGAAACAGTCCAAGAGGAAGATGGAATATATAGCTGGAAACAGGCCTCTGAAAGGAAGGTGATCAGGGTAGATAGATAGAGCTATGAAGTAGAAATTACCAGAATGTAGTTTTCTGCTGCAATTTTTTCTTTTCTCTGATACTAAAACTAGCAGAGGCCCCTTCCACAGAGATGAGATTACCTTGAATCGGTCATAAGTTCTTACAGCTCAAGAACTTACGTCCAGCTGTGGTTGCTTTTTGATGGCATAGAGAGACAACTAAACAGTTACATTTTAAGACTTTAATACAGAAATCTCATCTCTTTCTAAGTTATGAAGTAGCAATAGCCAGGGAATTCACATGGAGATGACTACTCTGAGCACACATGATGAAGCGAATTCTCTGATCTCTGGAAGGAACACTTAGCAGAGACAGCTTTCTTTCTAAAATTATCCTGACAACACAGAAACAATTGATTAAACTTCCAAGACTTTAAGAATGAGATCTAAGACTAAGAATTTGAGGCATTTTGGAATAAGAATTTAAAAAAACTCTTAATTGGAGGGACAGACAAGGCAAGAGGATGAAATGGGAAGAATGGTGAAATCCTTTCCATGGAAAATGTCTAACAACTGTATAGCAGAGACAGATTTCCTGCAAAATCAAACATAGCTTCATCTGGTAAAAAGTAACATGCAGAGACTTATTTTTCAGCTGAAGGAAGGAAATGAGAATTTTTAGCTTTCATTTGAAGTAAGTTAAATTTGAAAAAGGATATTAAGACCAGTGGTCACGAAGCTTCTCAGCACAGAAAACTCATCTTTCTCTTTTAAAAGCTGCAAAACTTCATTCACTTCCTTGGAAGAGTTCTGATGTATCTTGCATTTACTGCAATGGATAATAGACACCTCCATCAGAATGCCTCTTCATTCTGTTCTTCACCCAAAATTTTAATAGGAGGATCCAGAACATAATGATGGCAAGTGTTTAATAAGGACTGGATTTCCTTTCTCATTAAGATAATGCAAGCCTGATGAAGTATGTAAATGCCTTCTGGACAAAACAAGAAATTTTAGACCTGCTGGAATGCTCAGTAAAGTGTTACAGCTCCATGGCAGGTTCAGTCACTGTTACTCATTAGTCTCTCCTGCTGCAAAAGAGTCTATAAAACAACTGAAGAAAAACACATATAAAGGAAGAACCTCAGTAGGAAAAGAAATATTTAAGCAAGCTAAAGAACCTAGAGAAGAAGGAGAAGCCACAAAACGTGTTTCAGGAAAAAAACCATGGATCTCTGTGCAGAACTCAGTGCTGTTGGTTTAGGTTAAAATGGTGTGTTATAATGGTGTGAACACGCCTTACAGATAACTCTCCTCCAGACTCTCAGCTTCAGCCATACCAAGACTACAAATGTCAAATAAGATGGACACTGAAAAACACTCAGCTCTGCTAAAAGAGAAGCATCTTCAGACAAGTAGTAGCAAAACTTTAGAGGCTTATGAGCCTTAATGATGGAAGTTTATGTGTCTGTAGCCTATAAATATTGAACAACTTAGGTAGGAAGCTGTGGATAGATTCATTTTTTTCAGATGTATCCATACTGTCCAAGTTGCATTTCCAAACAAAAGTCCTTTTTCTGCAATGGACTACCAGTCTTCTGCTCTACACTTATTCAAAAGAAAATGTGAAAAGAAGTCTTTAGTAAACTGAAAAGAAGCTGAATTCGACATTTTAGTCCATGGGCTTCTTGAGGAAACTTTCAAGGTTAACATTTCAGAACTAAAAGAGAAAGAAGTTAACTATATAACTTTCCCAATTCTTTAGAAATAAAGAGGATTTTGGAATATCACCATTTTCCTGATGCAAAAACCTGTGGTAACATAACCATAATGTTTTCTTTTATTTTTATTTCACAGGTATGACATACTGCTCAGAAAACACTACCCGGAATGCTGGAATATTGCACTGTTTAGCCATCATTACAGAAAATCAATCTTGTAGTTCTTGTTTTTGCAACTGATTCATGAAGCTTGTACCGCATCCTTTTTCTTTTTTTTCTAAATGCTCACTTTAATTTTTTCAAGTTTATAAATGTCAGTCAGTGTGATCTAAACAGCAAATGCATTTTATACCAATAACAAATACCAGCAAGCCTAATTTCAGTAACTGTAACTTTTGCTTCCTCTTCCTACAATCTCTGTAATGAGGCTGAAACACAACAGTATTGACTCCTTCTCTAGTCTGCAAAAGAATGCAGCATGTTTAAATGTTTAACTCATTAAGAGAATCTTCTCATTTTCTAATTATTTAAATATGTCAATATGGTCATTTTTCTATCAAAGGCCACAGCTGCTCAAAGCCTTATGAACAGTTTATGTCTACCTTCTTTTTAATTTAAGGAAAAGCTTGACAGATTAATATTTTTTCAGGCACAGCAGTATTTCTGTAGTTAATTCTAATTTATGCAGCACGTTTCTGATTTCCCAGTTTAACTGCCATACCTTGTTCAAGCCATTCACTTTGCCTGTATTCTGCTAAGATGGCAAGATTTCATGTGATGGGCATGTCATTTGCATAACAGTGAAGATTACATTAATTCCACAAAAATTTCAAGCAAATATACTATATTCCAAATATTTTCTAAAGCAAAGTTATTCTGAATTTGTTAGACTGATAATGTGAAGAACAATTGACTGACGATTTGAAGATAAAATTCAGTGTATAAATGTTGTCATCTATGACACTTCACTATGCTAGAATCATAAAGGCTTGCCAGATTTCATTGCAGTTATAATTAGAATCATTACATTGTAATTCAGGTTATGTTCTTCATAAAGATGAACAGAATGAGTTTTAATATAGCCAAAGCCACGTAAATCCAACAAGCCTACGTATGCAAGACAGATGTCAGTACAGATAAAGATTTGTTTCCCTCTTCATAATGCAATTATAGACCAAAATTGACACCTTAAAGAAAAACTAACATACTACAAAAAATTCAAACTTCACAAGAAGCAGACATAAAGCAAGAGTATCTGTATACAACTATTTTCAAAAATTAGCTTTAACTCACAATTATAGCATCTTCATTTCATGGCATACAAAAATTAATGGCATAAGAATACTCAATAAATCATCCAGAAATCAGAAAAAGAAAATTTCAGAAGTTAGTTTGCAAGAGTCTAAGCAAAACATCCAAGCTCCAACAAATCTCCATCAGATAATCGGGATTTATAATAAATATTTTGCCACTTAATTAAATACCCGTAAACATAAAAGGTTAGCAAACAAAAACTTGTCTCCAATGGACAACAAAACCTCTATAGAAACCTTCAATAGGGTTCATACAAAATTTCCTTGTACTGACGTCTCATATCTCCTGTTTTTCTTATAAATATAATATAGCCAGATTACAGCAATTCATATAAACTAGACCTTACTAGGTACAATGTAATTCAACAGAAGGACTTCAAAACAATGTACCAGCACAGAATTTCCAGTCTGCCCTCAGAGAGCTCCTTTATTTGCACACCAGTTGACAAAGCGTGTTCAACCACATACAGCCAGAAATCATACTGAAAGCTAGATTCTCAACTCATATACTCCATGTTAATTTATGCTGCTAGATAGCCAAACAATAGCAGGAAGATAAAAAGAATAAACTTAGGGAAAGAACAGAATACTGTCAGAAAAAATATGCTCCATTTTATAAAATGTTTTGTGAAACATTTCTTTCCAATTTATCTTGTAGATAAAATTCAACCATATCAATGTTTTAAAAAATGGTCCAAGTTAAATCATAACTGCTTTAATCCAAAATATTTCTGAGCAGAGAGACAGTAGCTATTTTAATGCTGGGTTACGACAGACATGACATTATTTCCTTTGCAATAAATTGAACACTTTTGGAATGCTGTCAAATTATTTCACACCTAGTGATTTTGTTTCATTCAACATCTGATACTTGCATGCATCATTTGGTATTTTTCAGCAGTCCTTTTCTATAACAGAAGCAGGAGTATAACAGCAAAGCAACTTTTCTGTGGAGTTTTCACATTAACAAAATAGAACTGACTTACCATGTTCCACCCTGGGTAGAGGTAGTCTGTCCCAACAAATTCAAAATAGTGAGCAAAACCTTCTTTCAACCACACATCCTCCCACCAAACTGGAGTCACAAGGTCACCAAACCACTGCAAAACAAAAGTTCAAATGCACGACCTTTAGGAAACCATGTTTGCATATATTTCATTTATAAAGAACACATTCTCCAAAAGTTTTAATAAAAACAGTAGTATACACCGCCCACTGAAACTCAACTGTTTTTTTCATGTACTAATTAATTCAGCCTTTACAGGATACATAAGTTAATGAAGTAAAACATTAGAAAAGAAGAAGTGGGGAAAAGAAGCATTGAGGACAGTATTCACAATGTCAACTTTAGTTATCTGAAGTAGATGCTCACCTAGGTTTAAGGGACTAACATATGCACTGGACAGAAAAAGGCTTCTAACTTGAATAATCTGATCCATTACCTGGAAACGTCACTATGCATAGTATGAAAACTGAAAAATTGGGAAAACATTCCCCACCTCAGACCTAAATTTTAGCACTTCTTTCTCCACAATGTCTGCCCACTAAGATTTACAATACTAGCGATGCTCCTCTCAGAAGGTCTTCTAAGGAAAGCAGTTTTATATAATAATGCCATCTTTCTGTGAGTAGGACTCAGATGCCTAAAAGCAGGTAGTTGATGCCACTTAGAGAACATCCTAGGGTATCTGAGATACCCACGCAGGCCTAGAAAACTTCATAGAGGACTTACAGGAGAATTGCAGCCTTCCCAAACAGCAACCAGAAGCAGAGGTATCTGAAACGGCGTAGGCCACCAATGTATATGCAAAGGAAGCCTACTTGAGGGTTGACTGCCTTTCCTATTCCCCCAGGTCACCCCTCAATTTGCCCTACTGACTTCAATCTAATTTAGCAAGAAGGACAGAAATCTCAAGGACAATTAAACTCCTATAAAAGTACATAAAGATCATCATCTGAAAAGAGGAGAAGAGCTGGATCTGAGGGTGAGGCAAGAACACATCCATTAGGTACTCTGCTTAGTAAGCCATCAACAGACACGGCACAGGGCATGCAGGTGTCAGAGGGATTTTACACAGAGCTAAGATGATCACTGGAAGACAAATGAGGACAAGAATTCAAAGGAAATCAGATGTCATAAATTCTTCTGCTCATGGATGATCCTGTTTAAATGATTGTAATGGCCCTATGCAACCTGAATCACCGTAACACCAGTGGTAGGAGTAGAAACATATACACTATTATGAAAACATATTTCATACTCTCTGTAGCACCTTTTATGCCCAACAAATACCAAAACTTTGTTTCAGTAAAATTATGTCAGTTTTCTCATAATATGAATAAAAATGAGAATAATTAATAATCAACAGAAATAATTTCGAGCTTTCACGTGTTTGCAAGCTCTGAAAATACACAGAAAGGGAGCAGAAATTAAGTATTCCACAGGCAGAGACTCAGGTTAGAGCAGAAGAGCTGCTGCTGAACTGTAATGAGAGTGGAGAATGAATGAAAGTGGAGTTGGCCAATAAGCAGTTCGCTTTCATGACATCTGGCTTGTTTGAAGGCTTTGTCTGGGACCTGAATGAAAGGTCTTGCTTCTGTCATGTATTTGCGGAGTGAGAATAGTGCCAAGGAAGGATCAATGCTGCAATGAGGATCCACAGCGAAGTAAACACTAGTGCTTCAAAGAACACACTAGCAGAAAGATTACCAGATTGCCACACAAGGTTCAATAAATAGGATTTGAATGAAAAAATGAAGCAAAACGTGACTCTAAATGTCACTAACAACCAACTTAAGAATTCATACACTAAGTGAAGCTAAAATTAATGCACACTCAGTGAGCATAATGTAGTTGAAGATTACCAATAAATTAACTCTCTATAGGGCTGCCAAAGATAGATCCTGTTCTTAAGAACATACAACTGAAAAGACAAAGAAATATTGCAAATATATTAATGTAGCTAATGTATTTTCAGAATTTGAAATGTTGAAATGAATGCAACTTTCATACATCAAGGAGTATGACAGTTATATTCATACCAGAATAGGTTGACTAAATGATTTGCAACGACAGACTAAACACAATAGCATAGAGTTTATTTCTTGAATTGCAAGAGGACTGCTGAACAAATATGAAACAAGTAACAGTCATTTTGTACTATGACTATTCAGAGAGAGATTAAAAAAAATAAAGGTTGTAAAATTCATAATACTTGTAACTTGAATTAATAAGATTAGTTTATGACGTCATAAAAGAGAATTTGTTATATTCCCTTGTGAGTTTTCTGGGTTTATTTATTACTGATACAACTACTCACACAATTAAAACAATTTGTTTAATTATGCACCTAAAGGAAGAAATGTTTTACAGTCATTAAACCAGCATATCCATATGAAAATGCAGGGAATTTGCTTAACTAGTCTTGAACAGTACCAGAGAGAGTTATGGATGTCAGAGACAGAGCAGTGCCAGAGAACGCAAGTAAGAAAGCCAAATTTTCCAGCAGAAAGGTGCTATTATCTTCCCAGGTGTTACACATCTGAAAGGAAAACTGTAAGTAAAGCATTTAATTTCTTTAAGTATTTATTTGTGTATTTGACTATAAACACTATCTGCCTGGAATGAAGATCATTACTTCATTTTTATTTTGAAATTTACTGATTACATAAATTTCTCATCCCCCTCAAGTATTAGGTTCAATCTGATATGCAGAAGGTACTTATTTTAGAGATACACTGAGAGGACACTCTTTCCTATATGCTTCCTTTACAGATTATTAAAAAAATGTTGATGTAGAACTTTTAAATTTCTTTTCAGCTTTCATGCCTCTTTAACTCAATGTGTCACATCAAGTTTTGTTCTCAGGTGGGAAAACTATCACAAAAATGATGGTGCATAAATTCAAATGAATTTTCCTTCAAACACTGTAGGTGGGACTCATCTGTGATATGCCCATAAAACTGATTACTACCCTAATTAGAATTATTTTAATAAATTATGGTAATTATTTTGAGCTATCAAATTAAGCTGCTAGAAATATGTGTGTTTTGACCAATATCTCCCTTACAGTTTGGGGCTTGGAAGAGAAGGTTTTATGCCCAAACACTCATTCTTTCACTTATTAATTTTTTTAATTAATAAAATGTTCTAAAAGAACACTCAAGATGAAATATCAAAAAATACAACCTACGTAATGACAAAACCAAAGCTACCTACTTAACTGTAATGCGTCTCTCCTAAAACATGAGCCTAAAATAAATACCTGGTCAAGTATGACAAAGTCAACTGTGAAGAAACTGGACACAAAATTCTTTCTTACACACTTTTCACCTATATTTTCACAACCACAGAATTTGTCTTTTTGCAATGCTGTCTCATTTTCTATCTGTCCTGAAGACTGTACTCAAGCATTAATACCCAGCAGGTTTGGGAATTACAATTTTAAACAGGCAAATCTAAAGGCAATACTCTCATTTTTTAATATTCATCTGTTTTTTTCAATCTTGGAAACAACATTAGCAAAGCAATTGCTGTGCTACTTGAAGTAACAGGGGTCTCATACAAATCAGTTTACTATATGCTTAGATATGTTCCATAAGTTCTAAAGTCATGGGTTTAAAGTCAGGGAAAACGGACAATGACAAAATTCTTAAAAAAAAAAAAAAGAAGAAAAAGAAAAAAGAATGTTTTCTTATGAGAGTTCCATTTCCTCTTAACTGAAATTAAAAAAAAAAAAAATCAATAAATAAAAAAGCAAAACTGGAAATGTGGATTCTACTTCTGGCTGCACCAGAAGTGATTTTGGTTAAACGCTGTTACTCTATGTGTAAAATTGAGTGAAGGGGAGGAATATTCATGTATCACCACAGGTTAGCAAGTGAGATGCTTCACAGCAAAAGACAATGAAAAATGCAGTGAATAATTAACAATTAAACAGCAGAGGCAAGAAATCCCGGACCCAACCAGGTCTCAGTTCAGGACATTTTCAATTAAGATAGTATTGTTTGGAGTTCCTGCTCTAAAGTTTCCTTGTGGGAGTATGAGTAAGGTAAAAGCAGACAAAATCACTAAATAAAGACAATACTGTGATGGAGGTGCTAGACAGTATTTTGCAGCTTATATTTTTTGAGGGTTTCTCCCTCAAAAATTTATTTGCAGATGAACAATCATACTCTCTGTGACTCAATTCTGCATCTAAAAAGTAGAAATAATGTTTCTTTCACCTGAATATTTTCTATCTTGTGTAGTTATCCAGTGAAGCAGTTAAGCAAAGAGCTGATCTGCAAGATGCTGAAACAGAAACAGCAGCAACAGGAATAGAGGAAGCTACATTTAATTAAGCAAACAGCACTGGAAGTAATATCCACATGGACACCAAGTAAACCTCCTCATTTGCTATTTTAAGGTCACTTAAAAGCACTTTATGACCACATTTCTACCCTAAAATAAATTCAGTTACAGTTTTCACCCACTTCATGGTCCTCTGACATTCCCAGAAGAACGTGAAAAGGCTTCAGTTTCAATGAGAATCGAATAAACAAACTTGGAATGTTACTGATGTGATAATTGCCCACATCTGAAGTACAAATTGCTCTGGAAGCAGAGGAAATTATCAAAGCAGTGCAAAGAATAACTGCAAGTAATGAAATTACTTCACAAAAACTAAGATTTAAAGCTGAACTGAGAAAAAGGTATTGACCATCAGATTTAATCAAAAGGTTTTAAGGGAAGTCACATAACCCTGTAATCAGGAGCACTGAGCCTGGCTTTACAAATACACCACATAGAAGAATCTAATACTAGCAAGAGCTGGGATTTCATGATCTAATGTGTGTTTTCCTTGCCTGATTCCTAAGGCACTGTAATTTTTCTAGCTGAACAGTGTGCTACCCTATTGTAATGCACAATAAAGAGCTTATAATAAAATCAGATGATCATATCAAGATCAAACCAGCAATAACATTCAAAAAAAAATTCATGTTGTAGTTAGGGACTTCATATTCATTGACAGATTTAATGTGAAACATTAATATGAACATGAAACAAACATTATTATTTCCAGGTTCATCTGCCAGAACTCCATTACAATGGCTCTCTTTTACATGGGACTTCTTATTTGCAGAAAGTGTTAAGAATTTGCATTGCCTTTAAAGAACATTGTGTAAAGTCACAGATGTAAGCCATGGTGATTACACAGTAGGATTTCATTCATTTTAACCTGAAGGCTATGATTATGCCTCTTATGAGTGTAAGAAAGTGTTGCCTGCCCCTGTAGCAAATTTCTTCAATAATATCTGCATTCAACTCAATATTACTAAATACTTGTAATGTGTTCAGTTTGAGATAAGAAGATGGGGAAAACACAAAATAAATTGTAATATGGGTTTATTATTTTAAGTTTTCTTATTGACACAGTTTCTGTACACATAAAGACTTGATTATCCACCAACAGTGAACACAGAGTGGGTTAAAAAAAGAAAAGAATGGAAGTATGTGTATATATGATGGAAGAAGAAGCTGATTACCAAATTGAGCCAAAAGATTTTTTTGACATGAACATGAAATTCAGGATGAACCTGCTGTAGTTCTACAATGAATAACTTTCTACACCTATCAACATGTTTATTCTACACACCAGCAACAAACACAGAGACACAAACATACAGAATATAATCATACAGAAGACAGGGAAGTTGTTCATTCCTACTAATTTTCTCCTCTATGCCCATTTTGAGTCTTCACAGTTTCTGTATTGTATGGACGTGTCTTACAGACCTCTGTGTTATTTGGATTTCAGTACAATGGAAGTTGCAACTGTCCATACGTACAATATAAATTCATTTTTGGTTTTAAAAAGGAATGCATGGTTTCTGACATTAAGATCAAACATGTGAACATCTTTAATACCTGATGACATAGCTCATGTACAATGACCATGGTGACATCCAGTAGGTATAATATAGAAGAAATGCTTGGATCTAGCAGTATCCTTTGCTCCACAAAAACACTCAGTCCCCAGTTCTCCATAGCAGCATATGGATGCTTAGGCACAGCTAACAGATCTAGAAATAGAAAAAAATATATGTTAACTCCTTGTGGGAGCTACTATGCTGAAGAACTATTGTAAGTAAGACCATAAGTCAACACTAAAAGCATTATAAATAACACACATTAAAAAACCCCGTTAATTTCAGCTTTCTAGCTACATTATTTAGGAAACATTAATAAAATATTCATTTTTTTTATTTTATACCAATATCTGCTCACACATGAGCACTATGTTATTGATGTAATACATTATTAGTACTTCTAATTGAAGGTTTATATACAGAATTCAGCTTATTTACAACACCTTATTGATTTATTGCTGGGTTTGATACTGCTTCTCATGTTTACCATATCAATGTGGTAACATAGACTTTCACAGTAAGTATTTTTTATCTTTTCATTAAAGCAACTTCTTTGTGAAAATCTTACACATAAAACTGTATGTAACCTGACATAAGGAGTGCACTGAAGAAATACTGTTTCATAACAAGAAAAATGGCAAATTGTTCAGGATCATCAGTTCTTACAAAACAAGGCATCTTTCAGTGTGCACTATTGCTAACACACATCCTCTGGGAACAAGACTGCTGGCAGCCTCTTCTCAGCCCCACAGGCTGGAAGTGGGACCATACACAACTTCAGGAGCATTACTTCAGTTTTGTATTCAGTAAGTGACAAAATATTAGGAAGAAAATGGGAAGGTCCTTCGTCAGGTAAAAAAAAAAAAGCAACAAGGAATCTCAGCGGCATAAAGTTGAATAATATTAAAATACATGTGTTAAAAAAATCTTACTGCAGAAGATTGAGAAGGAAATAAATTGACTATCAGTATAGAAAGAAATCCAAAATTACAGTAAATTTTTCTAGGGAATAAACCAATACACAATGTTGCTTCATGACAAAAAACATCTGAAAGAGTCCAGAAACAACTTGTATGTCTGTAAGAAGACCAGCGCAATCCATGTACAAATCAGACAGAATTCTGGAATCCACAATGTCACATCAGCATAGTGCTCTCTCTAGTCAAACTAATTAGCCTGACTTCTTAATTAATTAGCCTGGCTGCCACACTCCTCTCTCATTTGGTTCTATTACTTCTGGTTCCAAGCCCAGTTCATTGGCAGTTATCACATGTAGTATACATGTAGGTGGTAGTTCACTGGGTGGGATGAAAGATCTCTGGGCTGACTTCCTAACCAGAACAAGAAAAATTCTGACCTACTTATTCTAAATAATACTCTAAATTATATCACAGCACTGACATATCTCCTAAGGTTGTCTGTTTTGGCTTGCTGAAGTGTGGTAGAATTGGCTTGGAGAACAAACAGACTGCAGGAGCTCTCCTCCAGGATTCACAGGAAATTGCCACTAAAATATCAGGAATGGAGAATTTGGGTGTATTCTGGCATTCCCAAAAAGGGCCTGATGCAAGAAGCACAAAAATACCAGCCTCCTAGCACAAGCAAAGAGAGAGTCTAGCAGATACTTCCAGATACAAGCAAAGTAAAAATATCCAAATCACAGAGACATACTACAAATGCTAAAGAATAAGTATTTTATAGAAAAGCAGACACTAGAACAAAAGCATAATTAAAGAAATAAAAGCAAAAATCCAAAACATGCTGTTCAAGATTAGATATGAAAGCAAATTCAAAATGACATGCTTTCCTCTTCTTTTTCAGTTGAAGCTCGAACTGTACTAATTTTTTAGAGTAACTGCAATTCATTATAAATGACATGCAAAATGAAAAACTCGTGTCTGAAGGTAAAAAGATGGGGAAAAAAGGGGACACAAAGGCTACTGGGTGAAATCACTGAAGTTAACAGCAAATCTTCATTGACATTAAATAGGAATCTCTCCCATTCTCAACTCTGTAAAGAAAGCCATATCTCCATAATTTCTCCTACAGCAATTAAACCACCCTTCAAAAGGTGTCTTCAGAAGATGAATACAGAGAGACTCTGTTCTTATTTACCCCAATTAAGTTTTCAGCAATTCCCCTCAAATTAGCAAAGAGACACAGAACAAAAACTAGCACAAAAGTAAAACCAGTTTCCTACTTTTTACTGATCCTTTTATTTTCTCTCCTTTGGGTCCATTTGTAGTTTTTGGTCTTTCTTGCCAGTCATAACGTATCCGACACTGATTTTGTCAGTGTCAGACAGTTATAAACTGGAATAACTCTCTGGAACTGGGAAACAAGGGTGAGGTCTCACACTAAACCTTTACGGCTAATTATAGACTGTCTTTCACCATTTGTGTCATTGGTATTGGTCTGCTGGTTTAGACTGATACTTTATAGCACTGACATACCAATAAAACCTTCCAATTTGACGGACAGATAACTGCCTTGCAGGTAGGCAACCACAGAGGGATATTCTAAATCACTTTCATCCAACACAGCCTCATTGCTCTGCAAGCCTGAAAACTCCTCTCACGCATTGGTTAATGCTTAAAGGGCTTTTCTGAACAAAGTAAACAAAACAGATAACCCAGTCAGTTTCCAGAATGTTAAGCCCTGCAGGTGACATGACCATACCAATAATGCTGAATGAATATGAGCACACTACCTTTTCCTAGCGCAGGGACTGATACACTGCACTTTAATGCCAAAGAAGAGACTTAATATCCAGTGACTGACAGAATGGACCCTGAACATAGTCATTGTTCACATCTAACTTGAGTATGCAAGTCTTGATGTTAGTTTTTCATTGGTTGGTCTTTGATTGCTCCAAAAACTTCTACTACCTTTAAATAAAATTCCAAACGCGTTTGGTTTTGTGGTAAAAGGCACAATAATCTATATCTTTCTCCAGGGAGGAATAAATGTTTGATTTCAGAGGAACAATGTTTAATGTTCAAGTCTCAACATGAGAATTTGTATTTCCCTCTCTTTATCACACCATTAGAGCCCTGAGGAAGGTATCCTGTGCTCCTGGAGGTGACATCTGTTAAGGTTGCGGTGTCATTTTTAAGGAGTAAGGTAGAAAAGGAGGGGTGATACACATTTTGATGGAAATACCACTCACACATATCACTGTGAAAAAGTGTTCTGCACTGACTGCAAAATGGGAACTCCTAAATATATAACAGTTTGTGTATGTGCTGCATCCAGTCACCCTGTACACTATTTAATTAAATTCTTTGTAAAGCACTTGCGAATGTTTGATTATGTGGATATTGCTGGAGAAATAGAAATGTATGTTATTGCTTGCAGAAAATAATATCCTCATGCATCATAAAACTGTTACTTGAGATTTCCTGATACAGTAGCGCAGAGTCCTGTGTAGTGCTGGAATAATAGAGGGTTTCCACCTCCTGGCCTTCACAGAGACTAAATTTATGACTAAGAAGTAAAAACTATATGGCTAAAATAAAATCACCAGATAAAAATGTGTTGGAACTTCACACTAACATGCTATACTAGTACAATTATTTGAATACAAGGATAGCCTTTGGACTTTTAAAAATCTATTTCTGTGTGAATCTCATGGAAAAAAAAAATCAAGTTACAAAAACTGTACATAGCTCAACAGCTGCTTTTGTTTCCAAACATTTAATTAAGACATCATAACTATGTGAGTTTACATCAAAATATAATCCCCTGACATTATTAGTAAGTTACCATCATAGTGCAAAATGGAAATTAGCGACTTTGTGACCAACACCTATGTTGGTCACACCTAGTTTTTTTATCTCTGAACTTAGTATCTGTGCAATTTGCACAGATGATACTGTTTTTTCTTTTTTTCCACTCACCTATGATATTTTCTAGGCAGTTAAAAATGCTTAAATTCCCCAACCACACAACCAGGAACATCACTCTTGGTTTATATGAGAGCAGAGGTAGAACTGAATAGGATTAAATGTAAAACAAGATCCAGCTCTCTCATGGAGGGTACCCTGAATTTGAGGGTCCTTTTCTCCTCCTTTATTATCCTACTCTTTTTCAAACATCAAAGCATCTTTTCCACCACTGTGATTCCACTATATTTAACCACCTCCACTTGAAGTTGGACAAGGATACTGGTTTAACAGACACACATCCTTAATATACATATAAATATGACACGGACAGAGAGACATCCACATCTACATTTACTAACATCATGTACTGCAATCTTATTTGATTTAGCTGTTGGTTGTAATGCAACCAAGGACTAGATACTGCAGAACATATGACAGTATTGAATTTCTAATACTCAAGGTAGCTGTTATAAAGCATCTACTAAGGCAAAAAAATAACTAGATGTGCAAACGATTTCTGCAAATCTTCAGTTAGCATACGTGTCTCCCAGATAAATATGAGACCCCTGAAACACTGCAATTTGTAAATGAGAACATACAGTGACAAACAAGAATTTTCTGTCAAGCATCTTTGTACACATATTTTCCTTAATAAACCCAGGAGGCACAGAGATAAACTGTTCACTGCATGAACTCCATGTTTTTCCCTTATAATCCCCATTTTTATTACAAAAATGACACTACAAAAATAACTTGAATTTACCTACATGACCCTCACGACACTTTTTTCATTCATTTCTTCAGAGAGGCTTTCTTCAAGATATCAGGTGCAGATATTATGCTCCCAGAATTTCCTTTTTTTTTGACAAAAAATTCAAAAAATTAAGAGGAAGCATGGGCTAATATCACCTTCTTTTATTCATACCGTAAGTAGGGGGGTTGCCCTTTTCTAATGCTACAGAATGTAATGAATAGCTTTATTAAATCTCTCTAAAGGTCTGGTGCAATTTCTTAAATGAATGTTGTTTCATTTCTTTTACTAAGTAGAAGATGCTTTTCTATAGCACAATACCACTTAATGATTTATGCAAATTTTAAGGAACAAGCCAACTACAAAAAGTGACAGCTGTGGTTAAAAAACATGAAGTCAAACAGTAGTTATTGTAAGGAATATCCGAATTTTCTACTGACAAAGAACTACTGATATAAGGACTTACAAGAAACATCTAAATTGGTTACTTTATTTTCTGCATCGTTTTATTAGTATATGGCAGAGGTGTTTGTTCTGGAAAACCAAGTTGTTATTCTTCTGTATTCTTTCATCCCCTTAAAAAATATTGGGGGGGGGTGTGGATCAGGAAGCAACATAACAGGATGACACATCAAAAAGCCCAAATATCCCAGGGTTGGTGAGAGCTCTCTGAAGCCAACATTCACCTTGAGACACTTGGAGACATCTGATTTTTAGAAAATATTAAGTGCATGTTTCCTGAAAACTAAACCAATTTAGTATTTCACTTCTGGCAGTTAGAACCTAGTTATCCTAAATTAGCTGTCTTTAAACTTAATAGTATTCCTCTGTCTCATCTCAGTACATGCAAAGTATTCAAATACACAGAAGTTGCACATAACCTGGATAGCACCCCCATGGGAAGTGTTTGACTGTTTCTGTTTACCCAGCGCTTACTCTGGCACCCATCAGTTTTTATCTCTGGAACTACACCACCAATATCCTTCTGTAAGCACGACACTTACCAACCCCCATGGACATTAGCCTGCAGAGTTAATGCAAAGGTCTAAAACTGTTTGCCATTATTTCAGTCAAATCAGATGGCTTGTGGCAGACCCTGAGGAGAAATCACTGACACACAGCAGTTTATTGCTGGGGGTTTTATTGCTTCTTATTGCTGTACAAAGTATTACTTAACATTAACTGACATAAACAATGGATGGATTCACAGAGTGTTTGATACAAATAGCAGATGTTTAATGCAATCCAAGCGGGAAAAAAAATTGTGAGAGAGAGCTGGGGAGGGTAAGGAGAAATAATAAGCAGAAATTCAGAAAGTAAAAATTTTGCTATTTTTTCAAGTAACTGAGCCTTGACACTGGGAGATGGTTAGTTTACAGTTTAAGAAAATAAAATAGAAATCTGTTGATTTTATTTGATCTGCATATTATTAAATATGCAAACTTTCAATTTTGATACCCCAATCTATAGATCTATAGATCATGTTATTTCAAAGTATATCAAATGATTCATTAAAATGAAAAATGAATGCAATCGCCCACTGAGGATGAACTGCACATCATCTTGGCTGTATTGATCTCCACATGAACAATGCCTTTCTTTTAAAATAATACCTGGATAAATCATTATGAATTCCTGTACAACATCAAACGAGGAGAAAAATCTTTCTTTAAGTTTCTTTTTAAATATAAACTTTTTTTGCCAGTCTTCAGTTTAATGTGGGAATTCAAAACTCAGACACACAAGGAATTGTACAGATCAAACTGAGACAGAGACTGAAATCAGCTCAGGTTTCTGTTACTCCAAGATACAGTGGTAGTACTGTAAATGCATCCCCTACAGTATGTATAGAACAGATGAACAGAGAAAACACATTCCAACTCTCAACACTGAAATATCCGGAGAGAGGAAAAAGCAAGAAATACATCTGTTGCCTTTATAAATACTGTATCTAACGTAAATACTAAGAGGACTGACATGATGGAAAATTGCCAAGAGCCATTTTCCTACCACCAGAGTTAATAGAGCATGAGGATTCTATGGTTGAAAACAACACGCCACTGATTACTGAGCACTTTCAGTATGAATGCTGCTGCAAAGAAAATGATCAAGTGCCACTGCCATATTCCTTCTCTTTGCTGCAAAACCAAGGTGCAGGTACACGGAAAACTCCAGAAATTCTACTTAAGAGTAGTAATGAGGTAAAATAAATTTTCTCATCTGGCATATATAAAAATTATTTTCAGCACAGTAACAAAGACATGAATGTTTTCATAAGTACAATACTCTGTATACCAAGATTTACCTCTTTTATGCTTGTTTTAAAGTGAGATCGCATTCACAGGTGATGGGCACAGTTTACTAGTGAAAGTACAAATAGGAATTTTGGGAAGACAGGCAGGTATTTCTCATTACCAGCATCTTAAAAATATGTATCATGATATTCCACCTGGAGATAAAATTACAAAATACAGATAATCATATTCACTTCATCTGAAGGCCATGTTATTGTGGGAACTGTATCTATTTATCTTCTCCTCCAGGGTAAGATGAAGAAATACAAATGGTCTGTCCTGGAGAGCTCCTGATATACCGTTTTTAGGTCTTGCTGTTTATCCTAAGCCCTAGAACAAAGCATATTTTACATTCTTATGGTAATTCTTTAGATAATATAAGATCAGGATAAAATTTTACTACGTTAATAGTAAAAATAGCAATCTATTAGTCAGTTTATTTAATACACAATTTTAATAAAAGAAACAATAACTTTCTGTGACATAGCACAAAAGGCCCATCATCATGAATTCTAGAGAAACACAAATAACAGAGGATTCATTTTGTCCTCATGCAAGTTCAAACTCTCTCCTCCCTGCTCATGCCCAAGGATGTAACCACTTAAACTAAGTCTTGTCACAGACCCCATACTCACAAGCAGCTCAAAGTACACCCTGATGGGTCAAAATACAAAACTCAAAGGTGAACTTCTTGGTGCATCTAGATATCCTACAGAGATTTAAGTAAGTGAATTTACTACTTCGTTCTATTATGAATCAGCACGGTCACAGGCTGCCAGCCATGTGCTGTGCAGCTACTCATAAGAGATGAAAAATCACAGCTAAAAAGCAGGCGTGCAAGATCATAACACAAAAAAATCATCCCTCTCTACATAGTTAATCCATATTTTCCACAGTAAAACACAGCACCAAGACCTGAATCTCGAAGAAGCTTCACTTCCCCAATGCAGGAGGGCTGAGCAGTGGGCTCCGTTCAGCCCACATCCTGTTATGCAGAGGCAGGCAGTAATAATGGGTCTGAATACAAAGGGTCCTTTTTAAGTTACTCCTCAACGCCAAATGGTTATCAGCAGGGGGAAAAAAAAAGAAAAGTCATTGAAAGAAATTACCAGGATGGAAAAGCAGAATAGCTGAAACCTTCACCAGAGCTGAAAATCCCTCTTAGCATGGAAAACAATGGGAAGAGACAGAAATGGTGCTTCACTCTGCACCTGGAACAGACTTATACTAGTGAAGAGAAAGACAATAATTAGAAAATAGCCTTATTTCTGAAAATTGTGGTTTCAGACATACTTGAAGTATTTAACAGTTTCAATTAACTCAAAGAGTAGAACCCAAACATGAAAATATATTACAAAAATGGAATACTGCAAACTATGCAAAAATACATTTCTAGAAAGAAATATTTGTGACACATTTAAGAGAAGCTGGTGACCAATACAAAGTGAACCGTGCTACTTAAGTTTGGCAAGGAGCTAACCAGATCTGAGAACATAAGAGGTTGGGACAGACCTCAGACAAGTATTTCAAGAATAGAACAGACTATGGAGAGACTCAGAAAAAAAGCAGAGCCTGACAAACGACAGGCGTCATCTAGTCCAGAACAAAGTTTATAGAGATCAGTCAGATCTCTGACATAGTGAGCAAGATTGATAATCCAATATCCCACCAGAAAATAAACCCAAGATAGATAATCATCCAGAGCTCAGAGAACATGTGGAGCTGCACACGCAGTGACAGCCTGGACAAGTGACAGTCCTTGTCAGTGTGGGAGAAGAAATACTGAAAAGCTGATGGACTAAATCTCTTCACCAATGGAGGGACCATACTGACAAAGGAGATGATAATAGCAACACTAACTCCTACTAGTATTTCCTGGGTACTTTTATGATCCACAAATGGGCATTGTATTGCTATATTTTTGTATAAAATATGCCTTGTTAGTTTCCTTAAATCACATTTAAGCCAAATTCAGGTATTTCCATTCAGTCATACATTTTATCAGTAACTTTCAAAACTGACAAAGCTGCTGAATGTTTACAAAAGTTACCACTAAACAGAAAAATGTATGTTTAATGTCGTTACATTAACCCATATCGAGCTGGTACTGCCAAGTGGGTAATCACAGGTCCTTGTGTGTATCTTATGTTTCATGTTTTCCCAATCATCAAAATATTATTCAGAAGTTCTGGTCTAAGAATTCATCTGCAAGAGATACAACATAAAAAAAGTACGTCTTCCCTTGCTTTTGCACACAAAAGAACTCATGTAAAACTGAAACTTTTTTTCATTGCCTACAAGAGGAGATATTTTGAGAAGTCATTGATATCAAGTACTTCTGTGTTAGATGAATATGCAAAATTCAGGCAGATGCCATTTGAAAAGGTTATGCATTCATCTTGTGATGGCACCGACAGTATATCAAATTTTACTGAGTAACAATTCATATGGGAAAAACCAGGAAGAGAGAGTGGCAAGAGGCTTTGGACAACTTTGAAAAGACTAAAAAATGCCAAGCTAGAAATACACACACACACAAAGAAAAGCATAAAGGACATATATTGGAAAAACTGTAATGGAAGTACAGAGACCAGGCAAAGTATGAGGGTGGTGTTATCAACATGTCCAGTCAATAGAAATTATACTGAGATTCCTTGGAACAATGGATTATATCACCAAAGTTGTGCCAAATGTAGACTGGTTTTTTTAAATCAACAACTACTGTAACCACTAATGAGAAATCCTGTTTACAGACATCAGAGTAATCCACGAAAAGGCAACAAGAACTGAAAAAGATGAAGAGATCTTTCAATTCAGAAACAGTATGACAGAAAACATAAAACTAAATTCTTGAAGTACCTTTAATATGGCATCAGGGCAGTCCTCTAACAGAATCACACAATGGTTGGGACTGGAAGGGACTTCTAGAAGTCATCTTGTCCAACTCCCCTGCTCAAGTAGGGTCATCAAAAGCCAGTTGTGCAAGACTATATCCAGATGGCTTTTGAATATCTCTAAGAATTGAGACACCACAATCTCTGAGCGACTCTGTGACAGTGTTCAGTCATCCTCACTGAAAAAAAGTTACCCGATGTTCAGAGGGAGCCTCCCGTGTTTCAGTTCATACCCATTGCCTCTTGTCCTGTCCCTGCACACCACTGAAAAGAGCTTGGCATCATCTTCTTTGCTTCCTTCCTTCAGGTATTCATGCACATTGACGAAATTCCCCCTGAGCCTTCTGTTCTCCAGGATGAACAGTCACTGGCAAACAAGTGAAGAGCTAGACACTGTCTATACCAACAAGAAAAAAGAATATCTATCTATAGGGTATGGATTAGACCATTTTCTAATGTGCATCCTTTTTGACTTCTTAACTATTAAATCTCAAACTCTCAAATTTAGTTCTTCTACATAAATTGAAAAAAAGATAATCAAGTTTTCTGGTTTTTCAACCTCATGGTGAACAAGTCATGGAACTAAACCAAACAGGATAAATCAACATACATAAAACATTATTCTCCCAATAGCACAAGAAGCTATAACAACCAAAACCTGATAAAACACTTGAGTATCAAAGATGTTGAAGGAAAAACAGCAGTTAAGCTGAACAAGGTAAAGAAGCTATATGAAGAAATTTGAGTAAAGTGAACATAAAGCAGACAGAAACTCAGTATGACCAATTGCATCTGCCACCTACAGAAGCTGAGAATTTTCCTGATCAGTCCCTGGCAAAAAGAAAGATACCAAAACAGACGTAGCACATTTTTCTAAAATAGCACTATTTGTCCAAGTACAATCTTGTTTATGTCCCATGTTACAGCGTGGCATTACAAAGTCATGGAGATAACAGATGTCTGTTCTCAGTACTACTAGCCCACTGAATACATAAACTTTTCCAATTATAAAGAAATCAGAATGGTTTTCCTGAGTAGAATTCCATTCTATGCATCATAGGTTTAAACATTAAAGTTATATCAAAGTTATATTAAAGAACTATAACAAAGTTGGGTTCACAAATCTCATCAAAACTTCATAACCAATGACTAATAATAATGTAGGTTTTATTTTAAGTGTTTCTGCTATTATGACTTTTCTGTTAGAATCATAATTTTTCCATACCTTCACTAATATTTACAGAAAAAACAATTTCTGATCATTCCACTTAAAATTAAAAAGCCAATTAAATATTTTGCTGGATTGGTAATGTTTGATGAAGACTATGACTTAGTATACAGGCTTTTATTTTCAGAAAATATAACAATAACTTGCACAAAACAAGCATTGTAATGTCTATTAGAAGAAAGAATAATCTGCTAGATCTTCAGTATAATGAAAGACACAAAAGAACAACTGGTATGGGATCAGGATCTAATAGTCCCTGAATCTAGGAAGTCTTTTTGTTTTGACTCCTATCAATATAGTTGAGAGTATACAGCTAATTCAATGTGCACCATGGAAACATTCTTAAAAATCTTAATAATACCATGCAGAGGACCATTGCAGTCCTATAGTGAACTTAGTAAGCCAGGATGCCAAGTCATCAAATCATCTGCAAGATTCACACTGAAGTCTTTGAACCAAGTTCTCCTTTGCACTGAAGACGTAATCTCCTCCTAAAAGACAGATAATAAAACAGTCTAAATGAAACAGAGTTTTCATGTGGTTCCTGGTCCCTTTTCAGTGCTGGAACAACATAAATCAGATTGCTGGTTCAAATGTAAATCAGAATCAAAAGGACTAGGACTTGCTTACAGCAAATGATTAAGTATGTGGGAGATCAAAGTCTAGCGCTTCATTGACATCTGAGAATGCAAATGAGAGATGTAGAAGAGGATGAAGAAAAACAAAGGAGAACTGGGGGATTCTTTCTCGGTGCAAGCATTAAAAATCTACTGTTTTAAACTAAACAATGACAATTGTATCAGTGGAGGAATCCTCTTCTTATCTCATGGTTTTACTTGATGAAAGGCACATTATGGTATTTCTGTAAGAGGTCAATTTGGTTTGGTTTTTTCATGCTACTATATTCATACTCCTCAAGAAGATATTTTACTCTTTAAGCCAGTTTTGTTCTCTCTCATTTAGTAAACATTGATTTTTTTCTACCCGTCTGCATTTTAAATAGAAATAAAACAAGCAAGGGTGGTTTTGTTTAATACCTTCAAAGGTGCTGAACCTCCTCTGGCTATCTGGAATAAAAATCCACAGCTGTGACTTCTTTATGGATATTAAAATCCCAATTTCTTCTTCTTTAAAGCTTCAATAGTTGTTTAAAAGAAGTGAAATACATCCTTCTTTAAAGATTACAGGAATGTTCCCACACTTTGCATGATCTCAGTACATTCCTACAGCAGTCTGTGCTGCCTGGGGGTTCGGCTTGATGTCAGCTTGAAGGTATGACAGTGATGACCAAAGACAGTCATCTGCAGAGACAAGTTACTAGGGGCTTCAAGAATACCAGCTATCCTGACAGCAAGAAAAAATGAAACACATACTTATTAAAAGGTACTTTTGTCTCTTGCCACAGCTATATGCTGCACAAGGAACTGCTATTTCATTTACAAGTGAAGACTCAGTGTTGCAGCGATGGCACAAATTTAACCAATGGAGTAATATGCTTGACAAAGTCATGAAGTACTAGATTATTACCCGCCCTGTAAAACCTCAGCACTTGAAGTAACCAATGCAAAACTTTAGAAGCACCAGATAAAAGATGAAAAATCCCAACCACCACTTTAAGATCCAGAAGAGCACATTCTTCCATTTGGCATTTAACATCCTAGATACCCACTTTTTTCCACAGGCATTCTCTCATAATTTTATATTAACTATTTTTGTAATAAATTTATGGGTGAGCTTCAATTGAAAATTAAATGTCCAAACGCAGTGAATTAATTGTATTCAATCTATAATACACAGAAATGCATAGATTATAGAAATATACTCTAGCAACTGGTGAATAAAGGCAAGGATCACTTATAACAAAAGTTATCACAGAATTTTGCTACTTAGTTTATAGAGTATCAGTCCTTCTTGATAGCAGCAAAGTGTCATTCCTAGATTTCACCTCTTGAAATGTTCTTCCACAGCCAGAGGAGTATCTTGACTTGTATCAGGATGCAATCTGATCACAATAGTACTGCTGAAATTACAGTTAAGAGAGCACATCTCCAGGTACACTAATACCTGTAATGATTTGGCCTGCTGAAAATCCAAGCTTCTCCAGACATTCCGGTTTCCCCATAACTCTCATTGTCAATCCAGTATAACTCTTTCTGCTCAGTGTTATTTGTTAACTTTCTTTAGTGATGCCTCCCTCCCTCTATATCAAAACTCTTTATTCTATTTTTGCCTATATCAGACTATTGCCTTTCACATCCTTAGGTATATTTGCAATTTTCTGTGTTTGGATACTGGAAGCGAGTAAAGAGAAAACTGAAGAGAGAACTCAATCTCATGTGACTCTCAAGAAAGAAAAGTAGTTGTGTCATCAATTCTCAGAACTCCTTTGGGTGCATGTAATCAAAGACCCAAAGGAAACGCTTATCAGCCCTTCTTATGCAGTATCAGCAATTGCATCTTTTTGCCACCCTGTTAATGCATCATACTGACATGTCAGGAACTTTCCCCTAGGTCACAGTGGCACAAGTCTAGAGTATTTTTTCTGGTCTAGTCTATTCAATGACATGTGATCAGCTTACCTGGCTCATATGGGAAATTCTGTTTAACATATATCCAGGTACAATGAAAATTTAGACTTCTTCATCTCCTCTGCTTTCTTTGCAACTTTTGAGCCTTTTACCTTTTGTTTTAATGGTTTTAAGTATCCTGCAAGCACTTGGCAAGTATTTTGTGGTTTCTAAAGGACTATTAAGTAGTCATCTGCAACTGCAGGTGACCAGATTAATTTCTTCAGCTGCTTTCTTGCAGGTCTGATAATTTTCTATCCCTCCTTCTTCCTCCAGCACAGGATAACAGAAAACTGTACATATATATCTCTGTGATCAGAACTGAGGTTGAAGGTAACACCCTGACATTGACATAACATCTGCTACTTCGTATTCTGTTAAGTATTTTTTTCAGCAGCCTACTGAATTTGTAGGAGTCCGATTGTTACTTTGGCTAAAGCAGGACCACTGATCTTTCCTCTTGCTTCCATCAGAATGTCTCTAGAAGAGCAGACCTGCTGCAATATGCTTTTTCTTGACTATGTCAAGGTTCTGTATAGGTATATGAACTAAGCTAGTGCTGAAGAAGCAGCAGCGTGCTCAGGAAAAACACCAACTTAAAACATACCTGAAGCAGCATTTTTACGCGCAGTTCCAGGTTACATCTGTCTTTCCTTGGCATAGAAGCCACTTGATGCAGAGCTGTGTCTGCCAGCCCACAGAGGAAATATGTTGGAGGTGATTGAATGGCTCACCCAATTATGCTGAACTGGCACGTGTTGTCACCTCACTGTAATTTTGCATCAGTAAATCAACAGTTAAAAGGCATATAATACAAGGTGACTTGAAGTGGCTGTCATTAATTATGTTCTATCTTTTGCTTAGTAACCACCACAACACAGTCTTCAATAAAACTAATCCTAATTACAGTCTGACAAGTTTCCCAAGATTTATTTTAGCATGACAGTTTTGGAAACTACAAGAGCTGTTCATTTCCTTTTTATTTCACAAGTATATCCAACAGAGTTACAGTCAGAGATAAACAAACACATACAAAGTGCCATTTGAACATCCAGGAAGCAGCAAAGCCAGTGTTAGAAGATACTAGTGTACCCTGAAAATATTAAAAATTAAATTTTTAGTAACAACAGTATCAGCTTCAGAAACTGATAAAAAGGTGGCAACTTCCATCTGATCTCTCATTGGAGCAAATTAATCAAAAATCTCTTCTGTACTTCACTAGAGACTCTGCAAAAAAGGATTTTCTTCTATCTGTTTCAAAACAATCTCCTACCACTTTCAATGTGCATCAGAGGTAGTAGTGTCCCTTGTAGGATTTGATGAACCATAGTTCTGCATGAATTCATTTACATTTTTATCTTTCCCTTTAATAAACTCTTTCTGAAGAACCCCCTTAATAATATATTTTGTGCTCTCGAAGTCAAAGACTTTTGGATAAAAAATAGGGGAGACTAGAAAGAAGGGAGAGAGAAAATAATTTTTAATTTTAAATTCCATCTCTCAGAATAATTCTCATCTGAACCATTTCAATGTTGTGACATACACTTCTCTTTGTTGTTAGCCTCCTTTTCTCTTGAAAACAAGGAAATATAAAAAAGGATGTTACTGGTTTTTCCCACTTAACAAAGAACATTCAGGATAAAATTTTACAACGGGGTGTGGGGGGGGAATCAGTCTTTAGTACTGAAAGGTACAGTCAAATTTTAAAGCTCTGTTTATGTAACGTAGCTTTATAAACTTTTAATAGTTAGCATATCAGCTAGCTTTCTCAACTCCTATAACCAGGACAGGATCCTTCACTTCTGCAAAAATGACAGTCAGAATGAAATAAAACCTTTAAATTAAAGTGTTACAAGAAGAATCTCATAATTACACTTTAAAATCATGAGTATGCAGTGAACGAGGAAGTGTCACATCTCTCGTTCTCTCAAGTCACTCATATATGGCACTGTTCCTAGGAAAGAAAGAATCCTTGAATTGGCCCACACCTGTTCTGTCTCAGCTTTGCTAGAAAATAGGTTAGTTAACAAGAAGTGAAAGATAAAATATTTTCTCCACCTTCGGTTTGAAGTGTACATGTACCAACCTTTTCTATAAATTTTTGTCTTCATAAATCCTAGAGTGGTATATGCTGGAAAACATTATATAGCATTGGCTGCATAACTTTAACCCTAAAACTGATTTCTGAGAGGTACCAGCCTCAAAAAACACTAATTATCTTACTGCCTAGCAAGGAGATTGCAAGACCAGGCTTCTTTTCTCAGAAACCCACTCCCACCAGCGCAAAGGCTTTGCATGTCACTCTGTGCTCTGTCTGCATTGATACTTGGCTGCTATTCAGGACACTGCAGATAATGCCAATTATAGGGGCCACAGACAGTGGCAGCCTCTACAGAGAAGCCTCTGCTTGATCTCACTTCCAGCACAAGAAGGCTGGCACACCTCATGATCCAGAGTGAAGCAACAGATGGGAAGGAGGGAAGAAGAAAGAGAATCAAAGCTGTTCCACGCTGGTTGCTCAGAGGTTGCCAAAACAGGCACTGACAGCAAGTAGCCATAGGGAACTGAGGTAAGTTAAAATCCTCATTTCTCAGCAGGTGCAAAGCAAGGAGACAGCATTCTAAAACAACCCCCTAGGAAGCCCTACATTTTTTCCCCTCTCCCGTTCTTTCTTTCTTTTCTCTTAAACAGTTTCATCCTCTAACAAACAAAATTGCCAGTGGCTTTCAACTTACAGCAACAACCTGGAGGCAACTCATGAGTACTTTGTCAACAATGCTAATCCATAAGCCAAAGAAAAAAGACTTCCATTTACAGTTAAAAAATAGAAAATAGTTGTTTTCTCTGCAAAACAGGCCTAGGAAATGTAAATTGATGCAATCGGGTCCCTAGGGCGTTCTGCAATGTAGAGTTCTGCTTCTGTTCCAGCACTGTAGATCTATCTTTCTCTGTCCCACTCTCCTACACATACACAATTCTACTCTATTTCACTTATGCTTCTATGTACCTCACAGAAATCACAAAGAATGACTGTGTATGCTCTGGTGTGCAGATATTCACTTAAAATACACATTACCAACCACATAGCAAAGATTTTCTCTTGTTATCACTGGAAGACACTTCTCCAGATTAATTAGCCAAAAACTATTCAATGCCACTTAAAGGGAGAAGCAGCTTTTTTAACGCCCTTGAATTTGGGGCTTAGAGTATTGAACTGATATAGTACTCCAGTACTCCACTTTTCAGGAGCATTACCAGCAACAGGAAGCACATTGAAGTTAACTAGTTATTTTTAAATCAGCCCTAAATCAAGTTAAACTGAAACAAACATATTCGTTTTCTAAACCCAAACAGCAGTTTGCAGTTAAAAAAAAAGTATAATGATGATTTGAAGAGAAGAAAGAAGTACTTTGCCCTTCAACCAGCTTTAGAACTTTCTCCCACACTGTATGGTTTAATTAGTAAGCCAGTAGTTTTTCTGACTGAGAACTGTTATTTTCACATGTGCCCTCTCTCCTCGGGTAGCCTTTTCCAACCCTTCACCAGAAATGAGTCCAAATAACAAGATAGATTCTTTCTCCTATAACACAGATCTATCATTAGAATTCTTCACTCTTCAGTCTCTCTCACCTACCCATCTTCTGCCAGAAAACCTCTTATTTGTATACATCAATCCAGGCAGGAAGAAATCTAGTACATCCATCCATCTTCTTGCCATATCCTCCTTTTGGTAGCACTAATGTGAGAGAGGATACCCAAACAGTGCTAGCTGACTGGACTGGCAATGAGTGAACCCTTAACAAGTTATTTTCTGCAAGGCATAAGACTTCCTCCACTGTAGCCTGAACCATTCCAAAGTGATAGCCTGCCACTGACTGAAACACATTAGTCTCATTTTATAGAGAAGTACATAGAGGACATGTGTGACCCACACAAAAGGCAACACAGTGTTTTGACAGAGAGCAGCTATGGTGGTAACAAGTCTCTTTGGGAGGATAATGAGTTTGAGATTAACTGATCTTAATCCTGTCTGGAAGGTTACACTGATACCCTAACGAATATTTGAAGCTCACTTCGCACCCAGAATCAGAAAATGCAATCCTCATCCCCTCTGGTGACCATATAATTCTTGCATCTTACTTTACCCAAATGCTTCAGTGAGCAGCACCACTGGGAATGAACAGTTGTAAAAAACCTACAGCACCAGCTTATCCCTTTTTTCATTTGTTAGCCTCTCTCTCCCTTCTGCCCTTTCATCCCTGTCAATCAGCAGGTATATTATGTGCTGGAGCAAGAGGGTTTACATATCTTACAAAGTCTCAAATAATCTACTGTAAATGGATGCTTTTATTCATCTGACTCTTACCTTTTACAAGACCTGCAAGGTTCTGGCCTTGATGAGAACTGAAAGCACCCAGTTTTACAAATTAATCTGCCTCCCTAGCAACAGCGTGGATTTTCTAAGACCCAGCTCTGGGAAAGAACTGCCTGTAGTAAAGCTGGACATGGCCCCTATCAGTACATGAAGTAGAAAGAAACCAAGTGGATTTGGGAAAGATGTGGAACTGANCACAGCCTGAAAAAGAGAAATAATACAGTACCTAAAGAATATACACTTGAATCAGTATGCTAGTATTTCATAAAATAGAAGCAACATAACTGATACAATTACTGTTACTTCTGCACCTCAGTAGTGACATCTAATGTAAATGCTGAAACCAGGGCATTCGTATTTTCTGTCTTTCATATTTTTTAAGTAGCTAGTGGTCCTAAGAGAAAATAAGTTACCATGTCATGCCTAAATTGTCACTTTCCCTTGATTACAAAGAGCCCTTTTTCTCTGACATGTTTCTCCTTTCTGCTCCAGGCTTCAGGTATGGTACTAAGTCAAAAGGTACTCCTTCAAAGCAATGAACTACACATAAAGTCTAGGTTCAGTCTTTTCTACTTGCACATTTTCCTTCCTGCCCACTCCTTACAGACCAATGAAAGCTATTGAGTCCAAGAAGTAAACACCTATTGTTCAAAGACAGCTCACTCATTATTCTTTTACCAAGTAAGGATACATTTACTGTGGAAGAAACAACAAAATTGTACATACAATATTCTATATGGTATGCTTTAAAATTAATGTTTTCATTTTCTTCTGAAAAGTGGTGTAAAATGAAGCACTCATGGCCACAATGAACTTTCAGAAGCTAGACATGAAGAATCCTATCGGTCACCATGACTAGAATTCAGACTTCACAAGATTCACTTCTTTCAAGAAATTCTGAATCCAGAACATTTTCTGATAGGAATATCAAAAGCAGAAGACTCTAGACATATTTAAACTGGAGTTTGATGAGTTGCTTATATAGCTTGTTGTCAAACATGGCAGTAGAACTGCTGTACCTTTCCAGGCTGTGTTCCCAGTTACATGATGCATTCTCTCAACTTGGCTCTAACAAACCCTGCATTTTCTCCTAAATTATCATTCTGGGGCTGTTGTCTAACAGCATTTTAGAAAAAAATCTCAGGTTGGGGAAAGAAAAAAACAACCAGTGGTATTCAGAGATATACTATTTCTGTTTGCCTGCGCTTGTTTCTTGGTCACTTGTTTGAAGGATGCCAATACCACATGTGTGCCAAGTAGAGTTAACTGAAGACACTCTTAGTCCTTTCAGAAGCCTGACACCAAAAGAACTGTTCTGCCTGTTTCCTTTAATATACAGTACAAAAAGTAACAGCTTTGATTCTGAAGAGTCTGATTCAAAAATCAACCAGCACAAATAGGCCACGTGCATGCTATAGAAGCACATATGAAAAGCATGCAGAAATACGACTAAAACATCTTTCCATCACTTGACATTTCCCACAATGAACATGGAGGAAAAAAAGTCCTCCATCCTTGAGAGAGAGTTTGGGATGGCTATGCAAGCACTAAAGAAGTCAAATATCAATAGCTGAAGTAACTCTACTTTTGTCTTTTTTCAATCTCTTTCTTTATTGTCTTCCAAAAGGACACCGCAATGAAGGGAACATGCTCCTTGCTGTTCAGAGTGAAGTGACAGCTGGGAGGAAGAACTTACTCACTCGGCACTTCCCCAGATGACACAACTTTTGATCAAAGAATCTACTTCTAGAAATGCTGATTCACTAATGAGTGGGATAACTGAGCAACTGCAGCAGTGATCTACACGTGAAACTGGCATTGTCTCCCCCAGTTCAAGGGACGCAAAAGGCTACCAAACAATCATGCTGCTGTAGAGTAATGTCATTCCTGTCCTCATTTCTTCAGATCAGTCAGCAGCCAAAACATGTGGGTAATGCTGTGAAAGAAAAAGTAGCAAAACCTATCTATCTGAAACCAGAAGCAGTCTTGTTGACTACCTCCTACAGAAACCCAGATGTGAAGTTCAGTCCCCTTGAAACAACGAGACTCTTGCCTGTTTGCACACAAAACTTGACAGCAGCACCTGATCAGCAAAAGATCTATACTGCAGACAGATTTCTATGTATTTACTTCCTAGGCTATGCAGAAATCCTTAAGTTGCTTCTCCAATGCAGAAAGAAATACAAATTCACAGCTACCATCTACTAATTTAAACCTGGAGTCAGATACTTTGATCACTACAAAGTGAACAGGGACTCAGTGAAATTTGAAGGGGTTTTTGCCATGTGCCATATGGTCTCACCAAATTTCACAATTCTGCCTCTAACAACATTTAGAAGCAAAATATTAGTCTCTCTCCCAGTAGCCCACCAGGCACCTCATTTTTGCAATGTCACAACCCCAACTAAAACACAAAAGCACAATAAACCTACTTCACATGAACAACATGACCAGTTTAGGAAGCTCATCTACCAGAGCCTCCTACGAGAGTGAGGACCTACTTTCAGAGAAGGACATGAATTCATTCAGCTATTGCACAGAGACTCTGCTGTCTGGAAAATCTTGCTCCCCAGTTTGACACAGGAAGAAACAATCAGTTACTATATATAAAGAGACAACTTCTTTCTAGGGATTATTGTAGTGTTTCCCTCCAATAAAGATTGTTTCTAGCCGTAGAAGAAAGCAATAAAGGTCAGACAACATTCTTCGGTCCTAAGCCTAGCATTAAGAAATGGATTAGAGCTTGTGAAGAAATTCTGAATTTATAAAATTGCTTGATAAAAGCAGAGTATAGCTCTTTATGCAGAGAACAGTTGCAAAAAATTGGCTTGCTGTTTCTGCCAGCTCAAAGTTTTGAATCGATGTCTATGGAAACCATTTCGGGTTTTTACATTGACTCCTCTGGGCATGGAATCATGCTTCAAACAACCTATATAGCTAAAGTTGCAATTATTTTGCTGTATCTTAAGGTTATCCCTTGGGCTTTCCTCTGTGATTATTTCTTCCAGATATTTTTATTCTATCCTAGAAATCATTTAACAAAATAACGTAAATTCTCCACAACGTGATAGAAAAGACAATTTCCTTTCTCAGCCAGTAAAAAGTCAATGGCAAATGATTCTATCTCTTTTTACATAATTTACTTGGTTTATATCTTTGGATGTCAGTGTACAGGGGTTCCTATACTAGTCCTTCAAGTGACTACAGCCATATCCTTCTCAACAACCTTTTTCACTGCTGTCTTGTCAACATGAGTTTGATGAAAGATCTCAGAGAAAGAGGGGGAAAAAAAACAGAGGAATAACATTTCTCATCTGATTAACAACTTGCTAGCAACAATAAAATATCTCCAGATACCTTAACATTGAAAAGTGGTGACTCATTTCAGGCTTACTTGAAAAGGCAAACAAATTTTTAACTACTTAAACTACATATGCTTTTGCACAGAAATGGCAAGCATGCACAGAAAAACATTTGAAAGCTAATAAAATACCAGTTTGTTGGCAGAAAGCAAAACAAAACAAACAAAAAACCACAATCACAGGAAAAATCTTACTCTTAGAAAATGATCTGACAAAGAACCACACAATGATTCTAAATCTGGTTTAGAGAAATGCTGACTTCAGTCCATTGTTTTTGTATTCTGAATAAATGATTCTGGACACTCTTTCATGAGATATTCCCTCATATTAATATGCAAGGTATTGGGGGGGAGGGTATTTATTTGATAAAAGGTTTTTTCTTCCCTTCATGTATCTTTTAAAAATTTAATGTCTATCTTTTAAAAAGATCCTAGGGTCCACAAGAATCTTTCCCAGCACCTTATTTTAACCTGCGTCATTTCAACAAGCTGATTTACAGCAGTATCTAATAACCATTTTAATGGCCCATGTGTGGGGAGAATGGGAATAAGCAGAAATAGGCAGAGCTGCTTCATAATCCAGACTTTTCCTGAAGCTGTCAATGTGTGGTATAATCACACCCCAAAACAAAGTCTGAGAGGACCCAACAGGGAAGACTTCCCAGATTTGTGGACTCAAAAAGAGACCATGGATTCAAAAGCACATGTGAAGAGTTCTTTTCAGTCTGGAAAGCAAACTTACTTTTTCTTTAGTTTGAATAACCTAAGATTTAGTCCTTAAGGCAGTAATTTCAAGGAGACCCTAGTGACAATGAAAAGGCTTACTGGTCTGTTACTCTTGCTACTGATATTTGTATTTCCAGGATGGGAAAATCCTGTTGTACAGAGCCGTACTACACTGAAGTGCTCTCCAAAAGAGACAGAGATTCCTCAGGCAGGTATCAGCTGAGAAGGTGACCCCAAGCGGTTGCACCATTCACCAACACGAACATTACTACTCATAGATCTCTAACAGTATAACACATCAATTAGCAGATCACCTTTTTATGAATTGCACATGCACTTCAATGTAATTTGCAGTTTACTTGTCATGCAGGCAGCAACACATAAACCAGGAATTCAGCTAACAATTTGAGAGGAAAAGACTACTTACAACTGAAAATCTAGGACTGAAAATCCATATCAAAAATTCCATCAAACACAAGTGAAAGTAAACTCTGTTTGAAGTATCTTACATTAAATGAATTATTTTACAAAATTCTTATTTCCTATTGAAGGAAATCTAAAAAAAATATTTCTTCTGCAACCAGGTATCAGGAAAGAGGTGACTGAAATTTGTCATATGTACTGCTCATATTTTTGCAATGAATGCTTACTGTAATAATGGCCAGTCTTTGCGAGCGAAGATTTGGGAAAGGTCATTAACCCTTCGAGCCTGCGCAGTGGATTTTTTAGGTGAGACACAGCGTGCGCTGAACTGAGCCCACCCTTTAATCCTGAGGTTCATCTGCCGGGGCTGAGCAAGCTTGGACAGTGGCAGTGAGGGTCTCAGGACGTAGGTTTGTTTAGAGTGACCTTCTCTTAGATGGATTGCCTTACAGGGCTAACGAGCTCCATCTGCCCAGGGGGCTGGGAATCGAACCCGGGTCGCAGCGGTGAGAGTCCTGCACCCTAACCACTAGACCACCAGGGGCCCCATGCTTACTGTAGTCAATTGCAAACCACTATCCTCCAAGTTTTTTCCATTCTTTTGAATTATAAACCTCAGCACAATCAATACAAAAAAAGGTCAGCTTACACGTTTGTTCAAAAGGGAAGTCTCTTGCAAGTAAAAAAAAAAAATGCATCTATTTCAACTTTTTCTTCATTTATATTTTATTACATGAATTTTAAACATTTCTTCTGTAAGCACATTGGTATTGACATCTGTTAGCTACCAAACATTCCATACATTTAATACCACTGCAGACAGAAATCATCTGTTGGCATCTCCCAGCTATGTATTTAAAACTTCAGGGCAAAAAGGTACTTATATAAGTTTTGAGTCAGTAAAAAATAACCACGTACTTAAATTCAAACACATGACTTGTTGAAATTGTTCCTGAATTGAAATCTCCACTGGCAAATTATTCATTTGAATGTATAGGGTTGCACAACTCTTCCTCTTCTATTACGTTCTTACTGAAAAAATAGCTACTTTCTATGCCCATTGAGGGTGTGCCAGTTAACAGGCTAAAAAAACCCCACTGGATACATTTTAAAACTACCTTTCTTCCAAAAATGTCTACTGCTATTTGAAAAATAAAAATCAATAGTATTATTTTTAATCACAAAATACAAGAATGTTTTTCCAATTGTTATTCAGTGGGAATGTTTTTAACATATTTGGATATCACTCTACACTCTAATGTTGCCTATTCCAGAAAATACCTTCAGCAACTCTGATAATCTTTTTATAAATCAAATTTGCAAGCTCTTATAAAACCTACAACCTCATATCCATCGTCCTCCATAATGTCAAATATTTCTGGTCACAAAGATATTCTTCCAGCCTTACCCATCACGATATGAAAATATATAGGGGATGTAATTTATTCTGCCATTTATGGTACAACATAAGACTTTCATTTCATATTCTATACTATATATATTCAATAGACAATATACAGAAATTCTGGGCATCTGACAGTATCATTTCATTTAAGAAAAAATGAGACTACAAATAGTATTTTATTTGAACTATAGAATATAGGTTGGATAAGAGTGAGTAATGATAGATTTTATAGCACTTCAGTGTTGACTTAATCACTTATTATTCTGAAGCAATTTTGGCTTAGTGGAGTTTTAGATGTTGGAGATTCATTGATTTACACTATTAGTGAAATTTCACCAAATATAAGTTCAGACTTATGCCTCCCCAGACAGGCAACTATTTAAAGGCATGACATGGTGAAGGACTTCTTTGGGTTTATTTCATCATATTGCAAAAGAAGAATTGAGTTGGTCAGAAGCAGAACATCAAGAACTGAATTAAAAGATGGTTTTACCAACAAGACAGCCTCCATACAAATTCTGGTTGTGCCTAGACATGTTTGATTGATGATAGCTGATGGGATTACAGCCTAGTTGAGGCAGCCCACAACACACAAATGTGCTATTAGTAGCATGGTACATTAATCAATAGTGATGAGTGTAAAAAAATCTAGAATCTGATCTCAGTATGTTTTACTTAGTTTTTGACCACAAGTAATGGAAAATTTAAGCAAAAACCCATATGCACTGATCATACACTATACCTTAATTGTACATTCAGAACTCTTGTTTTAAAAAACTTTTTGTCTACAGAAATACAGAATAAGAAAAAGCCCCAATCTTGTCTTCTAAAATTGTGTAATATTTTTGCTTTGGACAGCAAACTGGAAAAGGAAAGAAATTAACTTTTGTTAATTACATCAAGATCTAAAAGAAACATAAAGGAAGACAATGAAGTCTGATTCAATTGAATAAAATATCTTAACTAAAAACATTCTAAATCAGATTTATGCTAATTTCAAGGCTTAAATGAGACATCTTTTTAAGATCAAGCAGACAGAATATTATCTTCATGTCTGAAATCATCTTTTTAAAGTATACGTTTAGGTGCAACCCCATTTAAAACATAAATCGAGTATGCATACCGAGTACCAAGGACAAACAGGTGGTAGCTCACATGTAAAGTCAGGCAGTTCATATTGATTCTCAAATCTGCAACTCATCCCAGCTCCTGGCAGCTCTCCAACCACGAACTGAATTTCTAGTCTAACAGCACTTGGGATTCCCCATTTCAGTGCTCATCACAATGTATAAAAACATGAAAGGAAGATGTTAAGCAAAGATTGCTGTAATAGAGAAAAGCTGCACATTCATGTTTAAAGATGGAGAGATAGGTTCAATGTTAGAACAGCTCCAGTGGATATAAAAATATTGTTGAGAGCAGAGAAGGCAAACAAAAGGTTATTTATATGCTGTTGTGTGCTATAACTACACCTCCTTCACAATCATGTTGGCAGGGATGCAGAACTTAACATAGTAGTGTAGAGAAGCTAGTATCCCCAGATTCAACAGTTCAGTCTATCTGGCAAACCAAACACCCAAGATAAAGTCCAAATAAATCCATAATCCCAAATGTCATAAAGTGGGACTCCAGGTGAGATAAATAAAGAAAGGGGGGGAATCCTTTTTCATCTCTATTTTAACTGCTAGAGAAAAATTCTTTTTAAAGAATATGTATCACAGTATGCTGCTAAAACCCATTAAAACTTTATTGCATTTTGAGTACATAGAACTTTTAAATCTGAAGTAAATCTCAGATGATAGTTTTAAACACTCAGGTACAGGATTCAGTTTCAGCTTCCTGTTAACTGAGTCTGAAAACCATAGCACACCATAGAAAAGTACTACGTACAAATGAGAAAACATCCTGACTCAGAGGCCATTGCCATCCCAAAACGGCACACCCAGAAAGACCAGAAGAAGATGACAGAGGCAATCAGCCCTATAATTATGACACTCGGCAACCAGTCTACAAAGTCAATCCTCCCCAGCACAGCAAAAAGGAGAAAATATTATGATTAGATTTAGAAGTAAAACTCAGTTATCTGCATAAAGAAAAGTGTAAGCCAAGGATCTAATATTTCCTTATTATAAAATCTAATGTGTGCATCTGCTGTTTTATTTTTCACTAACTCTGCTACAACGAGAAAGAAGGAATCTTTGCAGGGGCACCTTTGTGATATAAATTATACCACAAATGCAACCCATTCACGCTGAAAGAATGCAGCATACTCTATGCATTTGAGAATGCATCCCCTGGGACCGATTTGTGAGAGGATGACGAAGACACCTTTTCTTTATTAGGGTACTCCACACACACCTCTAAAAAAGTGTCAATCATGAGAAAAGGCCTACATCAGAGGTGAGGTTTTAGCAACTTGAAGAAAGGCATTATCCCATATAGGTGATAATAGATGGATAAAGACATTCAAAAAAGCTTTTAAATATACATGAGCAGTTCTATATTTTAATACCATGAACCAATACCAACATTACCAGGAATTTTCCATCTTCACACAAAGAAAGAGTAACACTATGCTGGACTTGTTCATAATCCTTAGGTCAAAATGCCCTGGCCCTGGATGTGAAGGTAAATTTCTAGCTAGGAGTGTTAAAATGAGTTTCAGTGAAGCTTGCCAGTCTTACAGATCAAAGAACATGCTGTCAAAAGACTAGTTCTGCATGGAATTACCTTCCAAAATATAAAATAGCTTGCTTGTCAAGTCAAAAGTTTTGATATGGAGACATTTATATTATCTCTAGTCCTATTACCTCTCTGTAGGAGCCCTCTTCCTAAATATGAATATTGAAAGAGAAATAATTTTACAGCTTCTATATCTGTCAACTTTTACTTATAGACTACTTGAATAATGGAAACAAGCCATTGGTGGTAGAGTACAAGACACTTCTTTCTGTCCAGGTGAGTTGACTCTTCCACCTTTATTTTGCTAAGAGACGGCAACCAGAGCCTTTCTGATGCTGAGGTCCCTGATTTAGATAACACAGATACAATACACATTAAAACTTTAGGAGTTACTTTGGACTTATGCTTAACTTTACATTGCTGTACCATCTGTGACTATAATCTTCCCAGGGTTATAGTTTCATACATACTGGCATGCACCCATAGGACAGCACTAGCAGCTTCTCAGCAGCGCAACTAAACTATGGGACCAGCCTGAAAAACAGCTCTCTGGAAAGAGCTGGTTAAAAATAACCCCAAAAAAATCAAAGGGAAGAAAATTACTTTACACCACTGAAGTTAATGTCTTATGAAACTGCATGTAGGACAGTGTCTGCTTGCCTGATGAGAAAGTACTGCAGTGATGATCTCTAAGTGGAGAAGGCAGCTAGAAAAAGGTCAGAAGACTTCTGAAATGCGGGACAGCTAGCCCACAGCCAGTGAACAGGACCCATCTTCACCATGGGATCCTCAGATAAAAGCCTGAAAACAAGCACACTCAATGTCACTGCCCCAGTGTCATGGTTTAACCCCAGCCAGCAGCCAAACACGATGCAGCCCCTCACTCACACCCATCAGAGGGACTGGGGAGAGAATCAGAAAAGTAAAAGCTTGAAATCCGTGAGCTGAGATAAAGACAGTTTGTTAGGAAAACAAAAGCCATGCACACAAGCTAAGCAAAATAAGGAATTAATTCACTGCTTCCCTAGGGCAGGCAGGTGTTCAGCCAGTTCATGTCCAGGACAACAGGGCCCCATCACACATAACAGTTACTTGGGAAGACAAATGCCATCACTTCGAACATTCCCCCCCTCCCTCCTTTCCCCTACTTTATATGCTGAGCATGATATCATATGGTCTGGAATATCCCTTTGATCAGTTTGGGTCACCTGTCCTGGCTATGTCTCCTCCCAATCTCCTATGCACCCCCAGTCTCCTTGCCAGCGTATCAGTAAAAAAAAAACAGAAAAGGTTCTGGCGTTGTGTAAGCACTGCTCAGCAATAACAAAAACATGCCTGTGTTATGAACACAACCCCATACTAGCCACCATGAAGAAAATTAACTCTACACCAGCAAAACCCAGCACACCCAATCTTCTAGTTATCCACATGTCCAAACTCATCTCATGACTGTAAGTAAGATTCCCTGTTCCCAGACTCCCTATCCCCCGGTGCACACTTCTTGGTTCCATGTTCAGACTTAGACCCTTTACTCAGGATAGCAGAAAGGTGGGAACTATAGCTTGAGAGAGCCTCCATAAAAGTCTGGCACCTGCTAACTGGAATTTTATCTATAGATACATGTTCTTACAACCTTAACTATAGGATTACCATCATAAAATACAGTCAGGAAAATACATACATAAGCTTGCATGTGTCTATGTGTACATATGTATGGTTGGAAATATAGATTAATATTAAAAAAATATTCACAGACAAGTATTTGTACAATTTTGAGAGGCTAGAACTACTTGTAGGAAGATATGCTTTTATAATTTAAAATTACATTATATTCACTTGTAGTGTTATTTTTCTCCATTTCACTATTGCTACATTAGATTATTCTTCAGCTGTGTACTTGGACTTGACCATTTTTTACTCCATATAAGAGTTATCACAGCAATTGTATTTTGATTGCAAAGAGCAAGCAATTTTTTCCTCTTTTGTTTTGGGTTTTTTTAAGAAATAGACTGGCAGAGATAAAAAAGAGAATTCTTCTGGGGCTGGACTTCCATTCAGCTGTCCCCAAAACCAATATAAGCATTACAGAAAGCTGTCTGTTCATTGTTGCTCTGATGGACTTAGAGCAATTTTTTGAATATCCTTTGGTATCACCTGACAACATTCTTGTCTTTGGAAGGTTTTATTAAGAGCTACATTAGATCATTTTGTTATCAATCATCACTTGTACAGCTCACATCCTTTTAATCACTTGGAAACTGTTGTACAGTTTCTACGGAAAAACTTGGAGAGATGGCATGAAGCGTAAAACTGCATTTCTAACGCGTGTTTGTTACTGAGTAACAGCCTGCTTCTTCATAAAATTCAACTGTCTGTCATTACCATAAGACAGAAGTAAAGCTTAAAACATTTCAAGAATATGGAGAAGAGATGCTTAGGAAATCATTTTTACATTAGCAGTGAAAAGACATATAATGCATTTTTCTATGTATCTAAGTTACATAGTTATCTAAGGCTGACAGTTTTGTGAAGCTTTATATATTTCCACACCTGAGAATTAGCACCTTAGGAAGAACAACTCAGACCAGTTTTAAAGCAAGAAATATTGCATCCACTTGTATGTCCCTCACATGAATCTTAATCTTCAATACTTTAATTATAAAAGGATGCAAGTTCCAGCTGCCTTCTGTTTCAATGCATACCCAAATTCTATCTGACAAGCCTGTATTTTATACAGGTCTGATCAGCAAAACACATGCCTGCCTTCACCTCTCAACACTCATAGGCTTTTGGCTGTGCCTCTATATAGGACAACAAACTGTGCTGCTTCTCCATTTCCAAAATGCATTATGTGTGAAGACACAGTAGTGATTACAATATGCTTATGTGCTACAACCACAATGGAAACATCTCACGTGTTTTCACATGAGGAATTCAACCACTGACTTCTGCTACTGCTTGGGAGTCACATCATAAACATAGCCATGCGTAACTAAAGTTCTGTCAAATTACCTGTGCTTTTACATCATGACTTTCAAAGGAAATCTAGTGTCATAGTGTTCATGATACAGCAAACCCCCTACTGAATAAAATACATAAGGAATTCTTTTCACATGATCCACTCCACTCCACTGCTCCTCTATTGTTGCAGAGCTCAGGGATCAGTTACAAGGAACACAAACTCCAGGACTATTTGGAAACAATTTCTAAGGACTTATCTGAGGCCCCCAGAGACACAGCAACAGCTGCAGAAACTGATGACAAGGGTCTCCAGAATATATTTCTAAGTTCTTTTGTGCATCTGGCCCCTTCCCTCCCACTCCCACCCACTCCAAGGTTCAATTCCCCAGTAACATACAACAGCAGAACTATGCTCAGTTTCGCCAAAGCTGAACATACCAGGAGAAAAACAAGAAAGACTTGATTTTTCTAGACTAAAACACTGCCCGAGTTTAATTTCAGTGAAGAGTAGCATATGACAAGGAACATATTTTTTAGTTGAACAGTGGGAGTTGTTTGAGCTTAATACACTTTCTGAAGTGTGCTATCACGATGACAAATACACATCTTCACGAGGACAGCTCTGTTAGAAGTGTTACCGAAGAGAATCAGAGAGAGTGAAGGAAATAGCAGTCTTCACAGACCTGATCCTGAATCAGGAAATGTTATGGTTTAAATACACAAGCAGATGGCATTTAAATAAATTAGAAGAAAAGGAGAATTCATACACAGCAAGAGAGAACACAGAAAGCAAGTTTCGCAGTACCTGCAGAGATCTCCACAGCATTTTTATTAAGTCATTCTTTCAATGTCCATTTACCATTTTAAGATGCTTGCCAGCAAGCAGGAAGCAGAGACTGGGGGGGAGGGGAGCAGGGGGGAGGGCAGGAAGGAGGGGGTGGAAGATGTACAGTGACAATTCACTTGTTCAAATGAAAGTTGTTCAGCCATCTTAAAATTTTCATCTTTACAATGAAAATCATTGGTTTCCTTAATGCAAAAATGAAGTTGCTTCAGGCATGGAGCTGCAAACGTAGCATAATTCATTGTGTTAGGATATCTTTTCAGTTACAAAAAAGCAAAAGCAATAAAAGGTGAGCACATACATTCTTTTGAATTTCAGTAGCTTACAGAAACTAACTACTACAGGTGGAAGGTTTATAACTAACCCAGCAGAATTTAGGCAGAAGAAATAGGTTTATTCAGCTCTGTAGTCATACATTTTTTCACATCTTTTGTATGAACAGAAATCTCTGGCCTACTTAAGTCCCACTTTAATGCGTTATGATCTTTTTCAAGACCTTGTCATAATCTCTTGAAAGAAACTCCCCATGCTCTTCACTGATACATGAAAATGTATCTTCTTTACATCTGTATCTATAGGGGTTTTTTACAGTACAGAAGAAAGATGTGAAAGCTCATTTTTACATATCTACATAGAGACTTTTAACTATTTCTAATATTCAGGACATTTTCAGTAGGCAGTAACTTTTTTGTAACTCTCACTGCAGCAGTAATGCATATCTCTTACATTTACTAGGAAGAATATGAGCTGTATAGATTAGTGTGTGTCTGATTGTGTGTATACTTCCCTTATAATAATGGCCAGTCTTCGCGAGCGAAGATTTGGGAAAGGTCATTAACCCTTCGAGCCTGCGCAGTGGATTTTTTAGGTGAGACACAGCGTGCGCTGAATTGAGCCCACCCTTTAATCCTGAGGTTCATCTGCCGGGGCCAAGCAAACTTGGACAGTGGCAGTGAGGGTCTCAGAACGTAGGTTTGTTTAGAGTGACCTTCTCTTAGATGGATTGCCTTACAAGGCTGACGAGCTCCATCTGCCCGGGGGGCTGGGAATCGAACCTGGGTCGCAGGGGTGAGAGTGCTGCACCCTAACCACTAGACCACCAGGGGCCCCCAGATACCAGAGGACCACAGATACTTCCCTTATCTGTTTTCTTTATGGCATGAGGTCCATAGTGAAGGAGAAAGTCCTTAGTAGGGACAATTATGGAGGTGTCGTGATCTTGGTGTTACACTGGGTAGGAATAAGGTAATATTTTAAAAAAATACATATATGCATACCTCAAGACAAACATACAAAAATAAACAAAAGCAAATACAAATCAGCTTAAGTGAGGTAGTGGGCAAAGTGCTTTCTCATGAGTTGGGCCTAGCAAAACTTCTGTTTCTCAAAGTAATATATTTGCTGCCCTCAAATCAGCATCTAATGGAAAACAAACTTTGTCACAATACCATCTGGAGAGCATAACAAACTACCCCAAAGGAGCACAATCCTTCTAAAACTGAAAACATGGAGAGTTAACAGGAATGTTTCTCCAGTGCTGCAGGGGAAAAAAAACAATACAAACAAACAAACAAAAAACAGAACCCACTTGTTTTCATTCTCATGAAAATATCAGCATATGATACTGATATGAAAAAATTAATAAAATTACATATTCTTTGAAGTCCAAATAATCAGCATTAAACTGATGGCAGTGTTTTTGAAATCGCTGTGAAAACAATAGCTATCTCTGCAAAAGGAGCAACACAATGCAACTATTGTTGAAATCTCCTTTTGGTCTTTTTTTCATGGAAGTTGTCATTCCAGCCATTCAGAGGCTTTGAATAAGGAGGGCAAGGAGCTAGGCAAACCTTAACAGCTCTAAGTGCCTTGAATGAGGGAAAGATGCAGGAGAAATGTCTTTTAAGGCTTTCTTGCCTGCCTTGACCAAGGAAATAGGCTATACTGGTGTTGCTCTGTGACTTTCAGGCTAACTAAAATTGTGCTTCTGAAAGATGAGTCTGAACAGACTTTGTCATGACATTAGCTCCTCCATGGCTCTGGCAAGCCAACACAGCAACTATAGGGTCCAACAAGCATAACACTAGGCAGGGTGAAAACTGGTACAGAAGATATGTTTTTAGACAGAACTGGAAAAAGATTCCATTGTATTGATTTATAGTTCCCATTAGACTCATTTGAACTTGTTTCTGAGTCCAGCCTGAAACTGAGCCTTCTTCATTCTTAAAATCTAATGGGGGAGGCCAAAAACCACAACGCTGAATGAGAAATTGCTACTGAAAGAAATTGCTGCTGCTGAAGTATGTAAAACTACCTGTCTCAATTCACACCAAAAATTCTTAAAGAATAAGAGAATTGTCCTGTACTCAAACCACACATGTTAAAAAAAAGTTTGAGTGAACTATGTTTGTGTTTGATGTGGACAATACCCTAATCTGCCACTTTTTTTTTCCTCGCCAGCACAATACCTTGATATTACCGAGCTTCACTCTTCAGGAAAGCCTCTACTTCACATGTAGGACAGAAAAAACACAAGTCACCATAGTATTCTTGTTCCTCCCTGCCTTCCACTTGAAATTGCAGAGTTAAATGAAAACTGGAACCTTCATGAACTGAACTGAAATTATCTTTATTTACAGTTTGTCATATGACTATGAACCAAAATTACAAAAAGTTCAGTAAGTCCTCAGTAAACTTTTATATTTACTCAAATGGTGTCTTTATGAACACGTTACTATTATTTCATCAGTTTTGTTTGGGAATGTGCAGTTCTCTTGAAGGTGCTGTTTAAACAACACTCACTGTATATGATTATATGTTTCATTAGGTCAATAACAGTCTTTTCCACCAAAAGACAATAAACCTGAGCAGATTGTGTAACCTTTCTGTACTGTTTCAGATGTGGAGGGTATTGGGTTTCTACCTCAGTTCTGAGAGAAAAGGTCACTACTTTCTCCTCACTACTCTAATTGATATAGACCAACCACATCACCTACTTCGTTCAAACTAAATGCTATAGTACAATTTTCAAATGAAAAAAAAAATCTTGGTTTAACCCATCCTTCTACAATCCAATCTTCCTACACACTGCGCAAGGATTCACACACTCCTCTTCTTAAGCACCATCTAAATCTAACACAGTATCCTCAATGATATAATTCATCTTTTTTCCAAACCCTTCTATGTTTGTTTTTCCACCATGCAGCTCTGACCTCTGTCTGCATGTTAACTTTCATAGTGCCATACCATGCACAGAAAGCAACTCTCCCAGTATCCTGACATACAGATCCTATCCTATAATAAAAACCACTGTTCCCATTGCCTATACAAACATGAAGTTCATTGTGTACACAAGGCCTAAGCTTTTTTCTACATACAATCCTTTAAGACAAAGTTAGAGCTGCTGGTGTAAAAGGTTTCAGCTGCTGGTCAAAGTCTCTGATGAACCCTGTCGACTGTCATATCTAACAAGTGATCAAAAATGTTCTGCAAACTGTCTTAAAAATAAAGGGAGTTCAAAAGCTGGACATGGTCAAGAGGATCCTGATCCCCACAATACTATTTTGCAGGAGAAATCAGTACTACCCTTATTCATAAGTGAATGTTTCTGGTCAAGAACAGTATGATTAAGCTAACAAAAAGACAATCACTAGCAGCCGTGAAGAAGACAATAAGGGATGAGAGCTCTGCTCAAGCAGAGTGAAAGGAGCTATAATGAAAACTACTTCACCCACAGCTACCTAGAAAGTATTTTGGATTCACGTGCTTTTAGGCATTTAACTGTCTCATACCAATAGAAGTTCACACAGTTTTCTGGTGATTCCCATAACTTCTGTGGAGTTTCTGTCTGCCAGAGATCTTAACCTCATTTTATAAATCCTACAGAAGGATTCACCTCATCTTTTAGCCATTTATGAATCAGAGATGAAATTTAAACTAGCTAGATTAGTTTCCTCTCTCTGTAGTCAACAGATATACCTTTACTGGTACCTCTGCATTGAAGATCTTTTCCTCCCAACTCATGATAAAATGTATCATTTTCCGAAGGCATCTAGTTTCTCACAAGGTAGAGAACTAAGGATAGATACTGCAGAAATTCAGCACTACACCCACTACTACCCACTTCTACATTGGTACTAACTGCTCAAATGACATACTGAAGAGCAGCTTAGGAAAAAATCTATTTACATTCAGATGAAGGATTCTCTTGGCTCAAAAAAAGCCCTGACATTTCCAGAGAATCTTTGACATCCTGTTACCTTCTCATAACAGCATCACCCGCTTTTTTTTTTTGCCTTTTTTTTTTAATTACTCATTTAAAAGCAAAGCTGATTTAACTGAGTAGCCAGTGGGGACAGTGTCAGATTCGGTCATCCTCTTTTTACTATGGCCTGACTGAGCTGCTACTGGCAATAGTGCTCCTATCTGAACACTTTCCTTGTTTGAGAGGTACGGCTTCTATACATGCCACAATTAAGAGGAGAGGAGAATAACTAAATAATGAAAGGAAAACGTTTCATTCAGAAGAGGATTATTTCCATCAGGGCCCATTCATCTTTATTCTATACAAAGCTGCTTTATTCCCACACATATCCCATCTCCTGCAAACAATATCAGACTTGCCATGCCAAGGCAACAGAGAGAGATCAAGTCCCTTAACAAACTTCTAAAACCTGATACAATGCCTACTGTGAGCTGTATTAAACTCATTAATGGAAATAATTGGTTTATCACTAAAATTAGTTTAGAGCAATACAGTAAGTCCTAAGTGATGGCTATTTTTTCCCTTCTTTCTTAATATCTTACTGTAGATTGATTTCCTATGCAGTTTGTTTCAGTCTAGTAACTCACAGTTCCTTCTCATATTTCAAAGCATTGTTATGAGAGAATACATTGCTTTTCCCTATGGCTAGAGCTGGAATTTCCCCCTCTCCCCAGTGTCCTGTCTGCTGTTTCAGAGTACTCATACCTTAGAAATTAAAAAAAAAAAAAAAAAAAAAAAAAAAAAAAAAAAAGAAGAAAAGAAAAAATACACCACAACCAGCACACCCCAAATCTCAAAACGGAATCTTTATAAAGGCCCAGGTAGAAGTGACATAGTTCATTCTGTGTAGGAATGACCTGTATCAACAAATAGTCCTCTGTGTGCAGAAGCATTATGCTTCTTTCAAGTAGTTGGTCAAAGAAAATAGTAGGCTTCAATTCTCCTGCCTAAACATGGGTGACAACCCAAATTGAGATGCTCAAAGTTATTTAAAGAAAAAAAAAAGCCATGTGAAACTGTCAAGTATGAGCCAGCCAGGGCCCAACAGAATCTCATCTGGAGGCCAGCAGAAGCACCAGCTAAGAGTTCTCAGGATACCCCATGGCACTTAACAGCACTTAAATCAAAATTAACAGTTAATCACTAGTCCTCACACACAGCAAGTCACCTGGCCAACATACAACAGCATCCTAACACTTATTCTGGGCCTGCAATGACTCACATGTCACTGGCAGCAGCAGCCTTTCTCACCAAAATATTAACTGTCAACAATCAGGGAATGGAGCACAGGTCCATGATTTTCATTTAGAAATCAGAACAGTCCCTTGTTAAACTTCTTCTTTCTAATGGTTGAGCTATATTTTACATCATAAGCGAGAGTTTAAATTCTACAGTGACACACTTTAAAAACCAAATCCTGTTCTCCTAAAGTACTCCAAGAGCAAATGTTAATGGTCCAATCTTGTCTTCCACTGTGCAGCATGTTCACTAAACCCCTTGGAAAATTGTTTTCTGAGACTTTGCATTCACAACCTCAAAGCATTTTAAGCAGCATAATGAAAACGAGACCATATAATTTTTGCATGAACCAGGTAATTAGTACCTGAAACATACCTATAAGGGAAAAAAACCAAACCAGACCAAAAAAAAAAAATCCACATAAAATATATCAGATGAAATTCCAAAGTTTACTGTACAGCAAATCTACAGAAAAAGAGTTTAAGAAGTCTGGGAATGTATTTCTCTTCGGGGTGCTGGTGGATGAGAGGCTGGACATGAGCCAGCAATGTGCACTTACAGCCCAGAAAGCCAACTGTATCCTGAGCTGCAGCAAAAGCAGCATGGCCAGCAGGTCAAGGGAGGTGATTCTGCTCCTCTACTCTGCTCTCATGTGACCCCACCTGGAGTGCTGCATCCAGTTCTGGGGCCCCCAACACAAGAACATCAACCTGTTGGAGCAAGGAGGCCCACCAAAATGATTAGTGGGACGGAGCACCTCTCCTATGAAAGAAGGCCTAATTGGGATTGTTCAGCCTGGAAAAGAGAAGGCTTTGGGGTGACCTTATTGTGGCCTTACAACATCTGAAGGGAGACTACATGGAAGACGGAGAGGACTTTTTACAAAGGCATGTAGTGACAGAACAACAGGGAATGGCTTAAACTGAAGGAGAGTAGGTTTCAATCAGATATGAGGAAAAAATTCTTTACTATGAGAGTGGTGAGGTACTGGAACAGGTTGCCCAGAAAAGTTGTGGGTGTCCCATGCCTGAAAGTGTTTAAGGCCAGGCTGGATGGGGCTTTGAGCAACCTGGTCTAGTGGAATGTGTCCCTGCCTATGGCAGATGTCTTCGAACTATATGATCTTAAGGGTCCCTTCCAATCCAGGCCATTCTATGATATTTTAACAGTGCTTTTAATAGTATTCTCACAAATTACAGTAATTATAAATTATGTATTGATTCATATTCACTGACCTCAAGACAAAACAGCTAGGGGATTTTCATTCAGTCTTTCTGTAACATATGCAGTCATGCCCTAAGATAGATTCTTCAGCTGTTCATTTTCTACAGGGAATGAAAAGCTGTCTGAGAAATCCAAGTTCTTACCAATCCTATTCACAGCTCTCCACCACTAAATGTCTCCTTCTCAAGTCTACGCATCGTGAAGGTTTAAGGGTGTAGATGACAAACTAAGCTCAGGGGTTAATGAAACATTTTTCCTCTTACTTAGGCAGCTCAAAAAGGAGACTTTGCCCATATAAGATTCAAACCATCCAAAGGAATATCTCCTCTATTGATGAAAAAGGAAGCTAGGGCAATCAGCTTGCTAAGTTAGACATGCCAGTTGAGTACCTAAAGTTAAATGAATCCAAGCAAAGCATCTTTGGGTCAGGCACTTTATGTCCAAGCCTTGAGACATCCGAGTTCCTTTACATTGTCCACAGCGGTTATGCTAATTGCATGGATATTTAAATACAGTACTCAGAATAAAATGAGTTGTAAAACAAGTTTTCAGAGAAATAGCAAACACATCCCACTAACACAATGATATTGCAATGCTGTTAAGAGGAGGAAAACCGAGGCCCAGAAACCCAAAAATCTTCATACAAATGGCTCATTTATGTACCACACATGAAGCTTTTGTAGCCTTTCATAATTGGAGCCTTATAAAGTTCCCCAGTTCCAGTACATAAAGCATTCTGGAAAAGAGATTTTGTGGCCCTTTAATAGAAACTCTGGAAGGGAAACTGGAAGATTATGAACGTATTGGAAAACCTTGCCAGTTCAGACAAAAAGACTGCTTTGCTCAGTATTCTCTCCAACAGCAGCCACAAACAGATGTTCAGGAAAGAATAAGATCAGGGAAGTACAAATAGCACTCACTTGAGTATTTCCTAGTTTCTGTTTTCAAGCCATGGGATTTTCTCCCATGGAGCACCTTTCCAAGTAGTTGTTCATGTCTCTCTGGACTTTTATAATCTTTTTGCACCTACCATCTCTTTTGATAAGGAGTTGCACAAATCTACCATCTGCTCCACTAACAGTGATCTTTTTGTGTTCTTTGTACCTGCCACCTGCTAACGACACCGGGTGACCCTCCAGTCTTGACTGGAAAAGGCAGGCAGCCCTCACACTTCAAATCATTCACAACTGAAGAGTCACAACTGTCCACATGTAAAGAGTGCTTGATTACCTTATCATTCCCCCTCGTGTGAGTTTTACTCTGACCTTTGAAGACTCCATTTTGATGTGGGTTTTTGGCTTGGTTTTCTTTTTTCCTTTTAAATTTTTAAGCTGTGTGCACTTCAAAAGAGCAACTGGTCAGGACTCCAGAGGGAAAAATTCCAGCCTTGAAGATCCTCATAAGAAAAAGCTCTATGCATACAAAGCATTTTTTGTGTATTGCAAACTGGATTAAAAATAATTATGTGATACAAATACAGAAATATTTTATATTCACCAGCCATAGGCACACAATTAAAAACCTTTCTGCATATCTTTTTAGATTAAATAAAACCCAATACTTTATCTCCCCATCATTTTAACTAGTGTTTATAATGATATTATAGTCTTGGGAAAATCTAGTTTTTTTAAAAGATCTGACACATTTTTTAGACATTAAATTCATATAAAAATTATTGGTTTGAAACCCTACACAAGCACCTTCCAGTTCAGAGTATGATGTGGGGGGAAAAAAGCACAGACCTACAAGTTAAGTAGAACTTTTAACTGCAGAAATTGGTGATTCAATTCCCAATTCACATTCATTAGCAGACTTCACATCAATCGGTAAACACATCTATTGTTCCAGGACATTCAGAAGCCAGTACAGGCCATATAACATCTAAAAAATCTTGGCCACAGCCATCTAACTGCATGTAAGCACAGTATGAAAGTCTAGTCAAAACCAGTCAGGAGTCAAAAGTGTCAGGAGAAAGCAGTTCTTGTAGAGAACACTAGCCAATTTATTACAAAATCAGATGAGAAGCACTAGTTTCAAGTGCCAAGGATCCTTGGAAATGGACCTCAATGAATAAGAAGGGAACAAATTAACATAGACCTCTCTGATATAGCAATACATCTGAGGAGCCTAAATGTCCTCAGATACTCCTACCGCAGAGTTCAAATGGACCACATAGATGACCAAGTGCTTTGCCAAGGCTTTTAAGTCCCTTTTCCAGGGAGGATCACCTGTGGTTGCAACTCTAACACCACTGACGCTAACAGCGTGACGCTCAGTAGTTAGTACAGCACCTGCATAGTAAACTGGCCAGTATTTCAACAACAGAATTATTTTGTAAACATAAATTGTGCTTTCAAACAAAATTATTGTATTTGCTTAAGTTCAGTTTCGCTAGAGTTGAACAATAGATGAAACAATTTTTTTTAAAACATCTACGTTTGAAATGGAATATTTTCTACAAAACTGATGCTGACATTAAAAAGCTTTCTGAAGTACATTCTTCATTTTTCACTCCCACTTTCACATTTGGAAGTGAAATGAAAAACTCCTAAAATGTCCCACAAAAACATTATCATTTTTCTTAAAACCTTAATAAAGTATTCCTTTGCAGAAGTGACAGCAGTGAATCAGGTGAGTGTCCTAAGCCTGACAAGCCCAGGTGCATTTTCAGTATCAACATATCTTCCTATGCACATGGTTTTTCCACTGCTGTCGCTAATGTTGTTTTGACTTTTCATTTAGAAAATTCTTTAATACTGCTGCAAAATCCCTACCATAACAGACTACAGTGTCACCATTTTTAGTCCTTCTATTCATCCATCAGACTATTTTTTCTACCCTTCCATTTTCCCGTTTAAAAAAAATAAAAATTCAGTACTCTTTCAGGTTAAAGACAACAGCACATGCTTAAATATAACAATCGGTGATTGGACGAACTGGGAACAAATATACCTGTATTCATATGCAAAAAAAATTTCACAAATATTTACATCACTGAGAGAGTTTTGAAACCTTTCTTCCTATATTTACAATAAATAAATTTAACCTTATTGTCGTACACAAAACTTTTGAAATTATTCTCTATAGTATCACTACAGAATAGCTAAAGTTTTCAAGCAGTATTTCCTATTAACAATTTCACTACAAATACTTCATGAAAAAATACAATTTTACTTGTGACTGTGCCTTCTGTTTTTTTCCAAAAAGATCTAAACTGGAACACACTCGTTTCCAATCAAATATTTTTAAAAGATAATGTCACAGCATAATGACAATGAATACAGCATGCTGAGTTTAAAGACCATATGTTGCAACTTTGAAAGATACTCTGAAGCAGATATAGTCACTACTGTCTGCTGCTAGCTGGCATCCTCAATAAACTACCTGAAGTAATGATGTTTGGATGTTTCGATGTTTTGATGGAACTAGATGATCTCTAAGGTCCCTTCCAACCCATTCTGTTTCATCTTTTATATTCATCTTTTATATTATAATCAAGTTCTTGATTATTTTTCCCTGCTAAACTTTTGGCCCCTGTAAGCCTATAACCTCCTTTACAAATCATCATTACATACCTGAAGTCATGTATGAAAGCATACACAGAAAGTTTGTGCATGCAATACCCTCATCTAACAACATCAATTACTTTATCCATCTCCTACACCATTAGCTGAAAGTCTAATAAAAGCTACTCAGCAGGCAAGAGATTTAATGAAATAAACCCCAAGTTCCTGGGAGGAACCTGTGGTTCCAACTCTAACACTTCTGATCAAATAGAAGCTCTCTTTCTGCTGCTGAGCAATAGATTTTTCTGGATCTTGATCAAACATACTCCAAAGGAGGGAGGGCGTAATAATATGGTGTAAGGTATTTAAGTGTGTAGGAGAAAAACTGATTGTGGGAAAAGGGAAGATGAGAAGAAATTATTTTTAAAATGTAATAGAAATTTCTGGGGTCACAGCAAAACAAGTTCACAGCAATTCTTTCACTAATCAACAAGACAATTAAGCTTGTCTACTAATCATCATTAATAAACCACAAAAGCCATAAAAAAACAACAAAAAAACCCAGTCTTGCACTGTTACAGGTTCCCAGTCTCCACAAATATTTTCACTTCTGTTACCCATCTAAGGCTGAGGCACCAAGATACAAATATTGCAGAACAAATATGTCCCAGTGGCTACCTAATGGAAGTAAGGACCAAAATAGACACTATCAAAAAAAAACCAAACAAAAATCCCCACCAATCCACATAATAGTGAAAGGTCTCAAGTTCTCTACCCCTTGTCTAGAAACATAAGTACTGTCTGCTTCGTGATCTTTTCAGTTCCAGGATGGAGAAGGAAAAATTTGGCTTCCATTCCTCTGCAAGGAAAAATTCCTTATTGATTCTTCTAAATTAACCCAAATATTTCTTACCTTGAAATGTAATACATTACAGTCTTAAAATTGCTTTAAAATAGCTGACTTAATCTCTCATTTCTGGACAAACTTCACATTCTGAAGAAAATCTTACCTAATTTTGGCAGGGAATAGGGCACTTTAAAATAATCTTCATAAAACTCAATGAGACTCCTTGTAATATTTAGAGCATAGTCCCCCGATCCTCTTCTGATTGCATCAGGTCTTGCATATAACCGTACCTGTTAAAAAACAAAGCAAAAGACCAATCATTTCAGCATCTGCCTTTTAAATCTACCATATCTGCAGAAATGAATTATCCTAAGGTTGCTGTGACATGGCGGGATTATTACCTTAAAGCCAAATATGACTGTCGTACATTTCTCAAAACATGTCATAGCTGAAAATCAGGACTACCACAATTAAAGTTACAAAGTTTAGAAGTCACAACCACCTAATTGCTTGTGTTGCCAAATAAAAAACTTAACACTCCTTGCATCAAAATAAATATTTGAAGAAAACATGTGTTTGCTAGAGATATGATGGGAGAGTGGATTAGTATAATGGTTCTCTGCCTACACTGAATGTAGGCAGAATGCAGTGACTCAGTAGGAGAGAACTTCATGGTTTGTTAAAGGCACATTATATCAAGCCCTGAAAATATTAGTAGACTGTGAAGAAAAGAAAATAATCATTCTCTTTTCTCTGGCAGTGACACAGTTACCCTCGATGAGCTTTGGGAAGACTGCAAAAACAACCATTTATAAGCTCATTCATGTACACAAACAATTAACATTCCTGAAACCTCCTTGACTGCTTCAGGTCTCTGTTTTCAGAAAGCAGTAAATCAAAGCTGTTTATACACGCTACAGACTGCTCTGTTCAGTATAAAACAGCTCACATATTTGACTACCTGGAGTGAACCAACTGAAAAGAACTCACCTTCATAATTCTGCATTCAAGTCTGACCCTGATTAAGAAGGTAGCAGAAAGCACTTCTTGGTTTTTCCCTCTTCCCTGTCCTTACAGACCTTAATGCTTCCTTAGTGCAAACACAACATACAGCCAAGAACTGTTAACCAAGAAAGGGACAGAAAGGACAGCCACTTTTCACTCTCCCTCCTCATTCACCTGATGAAAGTAGTGTGTGCTTTGTCTCTAATAACTGGCAGAAGGTCTCTCCCTGCAGTACATAACGACTTGACACAAATGAGACTCTACTAAATGTCAGTCCTAATACTTTCTGTGGTAGGATTAAATCCCAGTCAGGGTTCTGAGGAAAGCAGTAGGGCAAAAATCAGAAAATAGCAATGCAAACATGAGGGAGAAATGTCAGCTTTGGAATGTTTCTAAACACTATTATGGACCAAGAAAAGCCAATGCAATTTTTTGCTTCAGTGAAAGCATTACCAAGTATTGCTTTACTACTGAAAGTAACCAGTTCAGTTATCCAAGTGGAAACCAGATATCAAATACTGTACCTATCAATTCTGTTGTAACCCGCTATCTCTCTGTTCTCAGTATGCAGACACATTATTTGCTTCATTACAGTGTCCATCTTTAATCTTTGTGTTGTATTAGACTCAGTGCACCATCAACCATACATAGTTATCACTTGTAATGTAAAACAGGTAACGATGTAACCTAATGAGATATGTAATAAAGCAGACTTCCTATAATCACCACCTGAAAGCATATAAACCATTATCTGAATCCCTCCAAATCACTATTTTTGTTCATTGCTTCCTTTCAAAGTTAACAGTAGCATGTACATTAAATGTTCCCTTATCTGCTAAATTAAATATATTTTTTAACAAAATAGATATTAACCACAGAGATGCTAATCCAAATGTCTCAAAACCTTTAGTTTGTTGAAGGATGTTAAGAATCACAATTAGATTTGTGATGAACACTGTTTTGTATCATTAAACCTTTATACATAATTTTGCATAATTGCTTTACTGGCACAGCTGACTGTACCAGTAAACTAGGAAAAAAAAAGAGTCAGCCAACCAAGTATGCAAAAAATCATTCAATTTGACAGTGGTCAAATGTGTCCATAATAATAAATATGACAACTGAAGAGAAGAAAATAATAGGTAGATACAAGAAAAATCAAGGTTCAATTTATTGCATTACAATGTGTGTCTTTTGGCAAATGCAGAAAAGGTATTTAATAGTGTCTGAGATAGAGCCAAGGTACCAAAGCTTAAAAACCACAATGCTGCAAACTTTCATTTGTCTCCTGCCTAACACTAAATACAGTTTTATTTTGCCCGTAAAGTTTCCCTCTGTCTCTCTGCCTGCCCAGAACAGCTCTGGACTGCCAGGGCCCCATGGCTCACACCAAGGTCACCCCCAAACTGGAATACACTTCAGAAATTACCTGTGCCTTTGTCCAGGTCTCTCAGGGATTTTGAGGCAACAGGTATTGCCAAAGCAGCCAGATATCTTCAAATGTTGGGTCTGCTTCTGCTTTTCACCCTACAACCACTGAACATGAAACATATGGAGGAACCTTAGACGCACCATCACAGGCCTGTCCCTGGCCTCAGAAAATTCCCTGTTGGTTAGCAGAGGGCAGGGACAGAGGGCTACTACAGGGGACAATCTGGACACTCTGCCTGCCCAGTTAGCTGTTTTGGATGACACTTTCTGAGGTATCATTCACAACACAAGGAGCTTGGTCCAGAGTCTAAAGTCTGGCACCTATAAGCTCGAAATTGAAGTCCACTAACTTTCACACACTGATGTCTTTTAATGTGTATGGGCTTACTTTGACCATAAGATATCTTACTGCCAAATCCATCAAATAGGGACTATATTATTTCCTTAGCTTATAAGATTCTGAGTGTAAAGTAATAAAGACTGTAAAGTCTTCATATACTGCTCCAAAGAGGAGCTTAAGTAAATAAAACAGAATGAAGATTAAGATATGAGATTTGTTTAGAATAAATTGCTTGCTGGTTTAGTATTTTCATTTCAAAAGGCAGGTAGGTTGTGTTGCTTTAAAACTATGTTGGACTGAACAATAATGCCTAATTATTATATACTTTCCCACAGGCTGATTGATCACTATACTAAGAATTCTATTTTGCAATAATTTAAATAAGAGAAAAAACAAAATCTTCTGCAGGGTCAGGCCTAAATATAATAAATAAAAGCACTGCATGTTCTCCTACAAAAGATAAATAGCTTTCTTGCTTAGGTGCACAATTCATCACTCACTGCAATGGCACCTACTACCCTGCAAATATCAGTGATGCTCTTTTTCATAATCTTTGCAAGATTAGGTTAGACTATAATTTTCACATAAGAAAGTAAACAAAGAGAGACTAATACTAATTCTGGGTGCCATTCTGGACACCTCTCAATGTCAAGTATATTTAACAGTTTTGTTCCACATACTTAAAGCACTGTTCCAATTATATCTTACTGCAGTGGTGAACACTTTATACAGCTTTGAGTCTGGCCACAAGTGCCATAGTTTGGGCATTAAGAAAATCAGTAACACATGATTAATGACTAAATGAGACTGTGTCAGTTTATGTGATTTACTTGGCATCCCATAGCAACTGAGGTGGCAGTGGCAGAGAGGCAGAGAGGGAATTCAAAACAGGCATTCAGCCTCACTGCCACCTTACAACCTGCACCATGCACCCTCCATATTTGGGAATTAATAAGGTAGGGACTCTTCAGACAACACACATATTCACACCATACTGGTGGTATTCTGATGCAGCATAGTTCCCTGTGTGCCTCAATGACAAAAATATCAGAAAAATATTATGAGGAATCATTTTCATAATGACACTGTCACAAAACCTAAGAACATAACTAAGGTCACACAATTAACCTAAATTCTGGAGGTTTTTCTTAGCTCCTTTATACCTACATTTGCAACCACTACCAATTTCTCAACAGAAGTTCTGATTAATAAGAAAAAGAAATACAGGTTCTTTTGTTTCTCTCTCAAATGGAACCAGGCTGACCATCTTCTTCCGACCACAAATTTGAGCAAGTAGGTTTGTACCTTCAGCCCTACAACCCAGACCTCCCTGTTATAAGACACAGCTGTTAATAACTCTAGAAGTTACTAGAGATCCCAAATGAAATCGCTGCAATGTATATTTTCTCATTCTTTTCTGAAGTGGGCAAAAATATGAGTTGTTTCCTCTTGTTTGCCTTCCAGAAGCCCTCAAGCAGTTTCACAAGAACTTTAAATAAAGACAATACTCAACCACACTCAGATAATATCTCGAAAAAAATCATCCTGAAAGATTACTTCAAAAATATTAGCAACCTAATTCAAGTTCTTGGAATTATTTTGGCACCATTATCAGAAAAAATACTAAAACATTCCTGAAATTTATATGCTAAATTTCACATATTTTATAAGTGATCAATAGCCTACTTCTCTATAGTTAGTCAAAAGTATTTGCTGTACTTTTACAAACAATTTGTACATTTTGCCACATTTTCTGTAGTCTTTTTTAATATTTCAGCATTTGTTACGTAAGTCAAAGAAATTTTAAAAATATTTGTAACACTAGGTTGCCAGAAGAGATGAACGTGATTGTAAAATGAAAACTGTTTCCCGAAGTGAGGGACAGTAGCGATATATGCTAAGAAATGTGCAACACATGTAAAACCTAACTGAAGTCAGGTTAATAACTACAGTGCATGAGAAAAACCTTCCTGTCTACAGCAGGTAAAAATTATCCATCAAAAAGAAAGTTAGCACTTAAAAAGAAAAGTGCTTTCCTCGTCTTATTACTTCAGAATGCTTCAAAAAAAATATGAATTAGTAACTATATACAAGATATAATGGGCAAAATTCTGACAAGTACAATTGTAGATAGCAACAAACATCTTTATTTCCGGAGAATAGTATATTCACTAAAAATGTTTCTACTGTACCAAAGACTAGTGATAATTTCAGCACATAATAAACAGAGGAATGGGTTCAAAAGAAGTAAAACTCTTCTGTTTTGACATGTTAAAATCACTACTTTTTTCTTTACCTTTTTTTTGGCATTAAAATTTAAGTGTGTGAAAAAGAGTATAGAATGAAAGGGATGAAGAATGGTGTATTGGGTTGACCTTGCCTGGATGCCAGGGCCACCAACCCACCGTATCACTCTTCTTCCCAGTCGGACAGGGGAGAGAGAACAAGATGGAAAATGACTCATAGGTTGAGATAAGGCAGTTTACTAAAGCAAAAGTGAAAGTTTTGTGCACGCACAAGCAAAGAGGAAAATAACCAGGTTTATTCTCTACTTCCCATTAGCACATGATGTCCGGCCACTTCCCAGGGAGCAGGGTTTCAGCATATGTAGTGGTTTCTCAGCAGGCAAACATTGTAAACAATTAATGTCCCCCCCTTCCTCCTCCTTTCCGTAGCTTTTATACCTGAGCTGATGTCATATGGTATTGAATATCCCTTTGCTCAGTTTGGGTCAGCTGGCCTACTTGTGTCCCCTCCCAGGATCTTGCCCTCGATTTGGGTGGGAAGAATGTTACAGCACTGATGCTGTGCTCAGCAACAGCCAAAACACTGGTGCATTATCAACACCTTTCTAGCTACCAATGCAAAGCACAGCACTGTGAGGGCTGCTGGGAAATTAACTCCATCCCAGCCAGATCCAATACAAATGGAAAGGAAAAACGTGCTGTCATTTTTTCACATTATGTGAAATACTTCAGGTCAAACCAAAGGGTTCTGCAATGCAGGCAGGAGGAACATGGAATACATTCAACATTTTGATCATGGAAATAAAAACTCATTACTTAGACATGCCTAATTGCAAAGAGACTGTTGTCCCACCATCTACCCTAGAGGAATTCACTAAAGGAAGACCAGAGAGAACCATAGTATGCTCTCCCTCTGGCACTAGAAGGCAGCACTAAAAACCTTTGTGAGAAGTACCATAAGCCTGCCAACCTACTTTCCCAGGGAATCAAGGAAGTTGATAATCTGGCAGAAATCAGGATGTTACAGTAAGAAGTTTGCAGGCCTGCAGAACCAGAGCCCACCACCTACTTTAGAATTTTTATGCACTTATACATTTGAAGTCTACTCTTGAAGACATTATTCTCTGTGCCACCTTCTAGTTCATGTGTGCATTCCCTTTGAAACGTTCTTAGAATGGTGTTATCTTTTTAGTGTCACCCAAAGACATTTTTATTCTTTTATTTATTGTTACGGTACAGTTTGCTGATCACAATAATCCCATATAATAGTCTGCATTCATTCTGCAAGGCAACTTTCCTTTAAATGTTTAGCCATCTTTTCCATCTTTTAAGACTACTCCAACTGCCATCCTCTATGCCCTAGGGGAATCACAGCCCACTGGATGCGAAATACTGCTCCAAGGAAATGAAGTGCACCTCTGTTTTAGCAAGAAAAGACTTGTGAAAGCAGATGGTTCATTGGGCTCTAACGGCATAAAACAACACCCATTGATTTCAACTGAATGACTCTTGTTAACTACGGGGGCAAGAGACACAACTGGTCCTGCCGCTGGGCTAGGGACACTTCTCCCAAGGCAACCTTCACCAGCAGCATCCACCATGTCTACACTCCATGTTTTTAGATCACTGCTTGAACAGTCCTTGTTATGCAGTTGCACAGGGGGAAAAAAAGCAAAAAAAACCCAGTCCTTTAAATGGCTGTACTTTGGTCATGGCCACTAATAGTTCAAATCACGAGAGGCAGGACTGGACTGTATGTTTCTATCTCATGTAGTATAAGGAAAATAGCTCTCTGAACCTTGAAAACAGCCTGATGCAGAACATACACAGCAGTAACCATTCGCTGCATCAGGTCCAAGGCCAGCTTTGTACAGCATAGAGAATAATGTCTTCAAGAGTAGGCTTCAAATGTATAAGTGCATATATAGTTCTAAAGTAAAAGGTACATCACGTGCAAGGCCAGGACAGGGGGAGATGATGCATATATAATCCTAACCCTTGCTTCACATCATCTAATACCCCAGACATTGCCACCCACATCACTACACAAAACCTCTCCTAAAGGCACCCACATCCATGGAGAGCCTTTCCCCAGCCCTGAATACTGTCACATCACATATGCCTGTGGAACCAAAAGAGATCTGAACCTCTCTCTCATTTACCTCGTCACTATTGCAGTATCTCTCCAAGCAAACATGGCTAATGTTCCAAGCATGGCATATATCTATTTTCCTAATGTCTCAATGTCCCCTCAACCTTTCTTCTGTCTTTGTTCCATTTTGCTGCATGTACTTAAGTCTGAACAGACTGGGAGCAAATGGGGTTATGGAAATGGAGCAAAAGTCTGCCAATAACCTTAGATCTTGTTTTCTCAGGCAAGCATGGGAATCAACACAGGAATTCACTTCACAATTAATGATAGTTACCCTTCCCACCTACTTCACAGAGAATTACTGTCAGGTGTTATAAAGCAGCTTAGAGTGCTTTCCCATTATGAAACAGATGTTTCTGCACATCAACTGGTGTCAGCAAAGCCATTCTGGGAATAATGTCTGTCCTTTAATCCCTTTCTCAAAGCCAGCAGACTCTACAGTAAGCACTGTTCTTGGGATGCCCCTCCAAACTAGCTCCAGTCCTCTATGTGACTATACCCATGGGCTCAGCCCAGTGCTGGTGCATCTGGGATCCCACAATGATTTAAAAATCTCAGTTCAGAAAGACTTATGCTTAAGTTCAATTTTAAATACGTGTTTAACCTCAAACATCCCTTTACATGTTATAGTTACAGAAGACAGAGCAGCCACTTACAAACTTTTTAAAGGGGGACAAAACAGTCTTCTGCTCTTTATTTCAAGATCTGTAATACTTCAGCAGCAAGTGACACCCTCAGATAAAAAACACATGCATTGCCTCTGTTCCTAAAAGCTTCAATTTACTTGATAATCTGAGATCTCTTTTATCATTATTTTGCTCACTATTTTAGGCATAGGTATTGCTTTTATTATTGTTACAGAGATAAAGATAGGGTCACATTACGCATTCAATATAGCAGACAGATGCCTGGATCCAACAGTCTTGGCTGCAAACTCCCTGCATCACTTCTGCAAACAAGGCACTGCATCTCAAATGGGTTTTTAAATGTGATAAATTCAAAATAAATAACGCTTCACTACATACGCAAACAAGCTACAGGCCAGATTCCACTAAGAACGTGCATGGATTGTTTCACATGTGCGCATAACTCCACACATTTTGTGCGTGCTCAAATGCAATAAATTTTACAACAGTGACGAGTGAAGGAGAGAAAGAGAGAGGTAGCTGTAGTGAAATATCAATTCTGCTGTAGTGAACATAGTTAAATGTGATAATAGGAAGAAATTACAGAAGAATGTCATGGACAATACTCAAAAAAGACTGCATGGTACTGAAATGTGCTTACTGAATACCGAAGGGACAGCTCATTTTTATAAAGAGATTACTCTAAACTGAGCAGTCACATACAGCACTGCACCGAGCCCTAAATATTTTAATAAATTTGGTATTTTTTTTAAAGGTAGCTGAAACCAATGAGCATTCAATGACCTGATACTTCCTAAGGAAACAGCTTTGCAAGAGATTGGATGGAATTTTTTTAAAGTAAACAAACACTGTCTTTGAATCCTCATTCAAGACTGTTTTAACAAACTAGTTAAAATAAGAAAAGCCATCAATAAAAAAAAGTTTATATGATAGAAATGGTCACTGAGGGAATAGAGAGATGTCTCAGGAAACTAAACGCAAGCACTGTTGCAGGGCAAGGGGAAAGAGGCCTTGAACAGATATAGTAGATCATAGAATCAACCGGGTTGGAAAAGACCTCCGAGATCATCAAGTCCAATCCTTGATCCAATACTGCCATGGTTACTAGACCATGGCACTAATTGCCACATCCAATCTCAGCTTAAAAACCTCCAGGGATGGTGAATCCACCACCTGCCTGGGCAGCCCAGTGTCTGATTACTCTCTCTGTAAAATATTTCTTCCTAATATCCAACCTAAACCTCCCCTGGCACAGCTTAAGACCATGCCCTCTTGTCCTATTGCTGGTTGCCTGGAAGAAGAGACCAACCCCCACCTGGCTACAACCTCCTTTCAGGGAGTTGTAGAGAGTGATGAGGTCTCCCCTGAGCCTCCTCTTCTCCAGGCTAAACAAGCCCAGCTCCCTCAGCCTCTCCTCATAGGACTTGTGCTCGAGTCCCTTCACCAGCCTCGTTGCTCTTCTCTGGACCCACTCCTCATTATCCTTCCTGAACTGAGGGGCCCAGAGTTGGACACAGTACTCCAGGTGTGGCCTCACCAGCGCTGAGTACAGGGGAAGAATCACTTGCCTGGTCCTGCTGGCCACACTGTTCCTGATACAGGCCAAGATGCCATTGGCCTTTTTGGTCACCTGGGCACACTACTGGCTCATGTTCAGCTTCTTGTCAATCCAAACTCCCAGGTCTCTTTCCATCTGGCTGCTCTCCAGCCACTCTGTCCCCAACCTGTAGCGCTGCATGGGGTTGTTGTGGCCAAAGTGCAGGACCCGGCACTTGGCCTTGTTGAACCTCATCCCATTGGAATCAGACTGTCTCTCCTGCTTGTCCCTCTGAAGGTCCCTCAGAAGAGCCCTCCTGCCTTCCAGCAGATCGACACTCCCCCTCAACTTGATGTCATCTGCAAATTTGCCAATGGTACACTCAATCCCCTCATCCAGATCATCAATAAAAATATTAAGTAGAACTGGGCCCAACACTGATCCCTGGGGGACACCACCAGTGACCAGCTGCCAAGTGGAGGCAGCACCATTCCCCACTACTCTCTGGGCCCAGCCCTACAGCCAGTTCCTAAACCAGCACAGAGTGCCCCTGTCCAATCCGTGGGCTGCAGCTTTTTCAGGAGTATGCTGTGGGAGACAGTGTCAAAGGCTTTGCTGAAGTCCAGCTAGACCACATCCACACCCTTCCCCTCATCCACCAGGCGGGTCACCTGATCATAAAAGGAGATCAGGTTGGTCAGACAGGACCTGCCCTTCCTAAACCCCTGCTGGCTGGGTCTGATCCCTTGTCCATCCTGTAGGTCTTGTGTGATTGCACTGAGGATGATCTGCTCCTTAACCCTGCCAGGCACTGAGGTCAGGTTGACAGGCCTGTAGTTTCCCGGGTTCTCCTTGCAGCCCTTTTTGTGGATCAGTGTGACATTCACCAACTTCCAACCATCTGGGACCTCCTCAGTGCACCAGGACTGTCGGTAAAGGATGGAGAGTGGCTTGGCGAGCTCTTCTGCCAGCTCCCCCATCACCCTTGGATGGATCCCATATGGTCCCACAGACTTGTGAGAATCCAAGTGGCTTAGCAGATCGCTAACTGTCTCCTCCCAGATGTCCAGATGTTCCTAGATAAAACCTTGCAGCATGACCCTCAAGGAGAAAGAAGTGAGAGAAACTTAGGGGGTGACAGTGGACAAATGCAGGATATAAAGCAAAAAGATTTGTCAGGTATTTTCAGACTTGTGAGAACGGGGGAAGAGCTTTGTGCAGCCCCTTTCTAAATAAACGTGACCACATGGGACAAGCATCTAGTTGCCTCATCAATTTCTCATCTGAACCAAAACAAATGTGACTGCTCCAGTCAAAGGTGCAACAATGTATTCTACCAGGAGGAAAAACTGTCATGCAGACATGCTACAATTTCTAACTTGAGATCATAAAATACTTTGGAAAGTTAATGAGCTGCACTTACATATAAATCCAACCAGTGCTTAACTAGCATACAATAAAATACTGACTATGTCACTGACCACAGTGCCATTAAGATTAATTTAGAGCACTTAGAATCTGTATCATCTTGTTGAAATGGCTCAGAGACAAAAAGTGAACATGTTAACAACTAATGTAGAGCAAATGTAATTACAGACACCATTTCATAGCCATTTCAGCCAGCCAAGACTGCCACGATCTCACCGCCATATACTCAGTCATTCAGCCTCGACTCTCCTATTACACCAGCACTAGAGTTCATCTCTTCTCACAGCAACCTGTCAGCCAGATGAGTCAGCTAACTATGCCAACCAGATGGGTAGTGTCCAGGCAACCCAGCTTCCTCATCTGGACACCCATCAGTTCAGTGCTAGATAGTAAGAAAAAACATTTGTGGAGAGAAGAGAGGACCATGACAGACTGGTCACAGATAAATTTCAGTTATTACAGAACTTCAGCCTAGGAAGAAGGTTCAAGTTCTTCTGAAGTGCTATTGTAGGTAAGTCAGTGCCTAAACTGTTGAAATTCCCAGTGGTTAAAGCTCCTGCCAGTTCTTTGTAGAAGGTGAAAAATCAGCATAGCTTTAAGAAACAAAGCACAAAGATTTACATTATTTACCTATTACACATACAAACTCTGTATCGCAACCCCAGAGGTAAGATGATGTGGGAATGGCTTTTTCCTCCAGAAAAAAAATCTGCAGCAGATGTATTCCCAGGGTTAACACCAATTTTGACTTCCTTTGATTGGATTGGGATTGGATTGAGTTCTCTTATTCCAAGTACTATTTACTGGCTATTTTATAGGCAAAGCATTCACATCACACATCATTCATAAATGATATTTCCCTACTTTTGGACTTTAAAAAAGTTATAGAAGTACACAAGTTTAAAGAAAGTGCTAACAAGTGACCTACAACGTTCAGCAGCTTTACAGCATGCCTGATTTTACCTAGCTAGAGACTGCTCTGTCAAAAGTGCACAGATGTTACCTTCCAGTGATTCCATTTGAAATGATAATATGAAAACATTGTAACTGCTGATTTATATTTTGGCAGCGTCTAGAGACTCATTATGACAACAAAGTTCCTCTGTGCTTTGTTGACTACACAAATACGGGCAAGAGATGTTTGTTATTCTCAATCTTCCTGTCTAAAGAGTAAAAGGTAAAACATGAGGAAAATGAACTGTTATCATCTTCATTTTATAAATGAAAGATGTAGAAAGATGGATTTAATATAAGGAAGGAAATCTGAAAAAGAGCCAGAAATAGAACTTGAATATCCTCACTGTGCCAAACTGATAAGTCATCTTTTCATAATAAATCATCAAATTACTATTCCTAAAACACATTTTCTGGAAAACAGCACCTGTTCCATTACAAATAGAAAAAAAAAAAAAGAAAAATCCTGTTTTCAGGTTCCTCAGTCACAACATGTTTTTCAAAAACCAGACACAAACTTTATTCCACACGATAGACTTGTACCCCTGAAATTACTTAACTTAGAAGACCTTCTGAAAACTGAGGTTCCCCACACTGACTCGTGTAAGAGTAACCATCGCACTCCCATAATAACACCTTTTGTAAAGTAGCAACCATGCTGAGACTATTTAGCTTTGCTTAAAGGCATAGTTTTTTTTATTATTCACTTAAAAGTAATTATTTTAAGGCATGTCAACAAAGTGGTCCCCTAAAAAATAGCTAATAAGTAAAGTGATGTACTTGTCTAGACCATAACAAAGCTGTGGGGAGATAGCAGAGACAGACTGTACATGACAATTCAAGGATGACTGCAAGGGCATGTCAGTACTTTCAAGTTTCACATAAATTCAGCACAACCATAGTGGAAACCATAGTCTGGTAGGTATACATTTCATCATACTTATCATGTTTACAGTATTAAGAAAAAAAAAATAAATCTGTGGTAAATAAAGAGAACCAAAAAAAGCAAAGCAGAAGCACAGTTCACCTGTGAGCTCAAACGCATTCACTCAAAGCACAGCTTACAATGGCAGCAATCAGCAAGAGGAACACAAAAAAGTATCCTGTGAGCTACATGTAAACTTAATAGCAAAACTGTTCGCAAGGCAAACAGATTAGTGCTGTAAGGTTCTGAGTTTTAAAGTACCCTTTAAAACTTGTTGGCATTGAGGAAACTGAGCACTTTGTAGACAAGTCTGCATTGTGCTGGATTGAGCCCACAATACTTTGTGAAAAACTGTACTTAGCCCTCAGGAGGGAGAAAAATATGCCCGCGGGAAATTTTGTGCTCTGACTGGCATAAAATTCATATCACAACCAAAAACAGGTTACAGCAATAAGAGTAGCAACCATATTAACAGTGAGAGCTCCTTCAGGCTAAAACCTTGTCTGAGGAAAGAGACAAACAATTAGGCCAGTGAAAATAAAAACCATAAACCACGAAATAAGGAAACAAGAAATCAAATTTTTTGTATGGACACACTAAAATCCACTAAAAAGCTTCATTAAAAGCTCTGATTCTGACTCTCAACTAATATTTCAAATGTTTTTAAAAACCTCCAAACTGACAGAACAATAGAAAAATGAAAAAAAAGCTAAATGTGCTAATAATATTCAAATGCTTTTGCTTAACTAGCCCCTGACAAAACCATGGACAGAATGAGCACTTCAGCCAAAGAAGACATATTAGGAAAGAGGCTGCCATCTATCATTAATATCTTCAACTGGAAGGATTCCAGCCCCCTTCTGAGAACACCAGTCTCAGTGTAAAACATGAGAACTAAAAGAGAAAAAAAATTCAAAGGCAAACTACAATTATAGAGAACGCAAAATAGAAGGGCTGAATTAATTAGAATATTAATCCTATTTCAAGACTCCCATCTGAGAAAGATCAAGGCCGCAACAAGGAATCACCGTGATTAACCACCTAAGCATTAGCCAGCAGAGATATAGATGAGAAGCAGCAGATTATATATACACAAAAAATCTGAACTGCCAAACAGGTTTTTGCACCTTAAGACAGAAGAAGCTGCAAAATTCAAGTACTCTGACATATACAAATGGGATAAGAAGACTCTGAAGCATGTTGGTTTTAATCCACAGAACACACATTAATATGTGAATTGTTTCAATTAAATAAAATACTATGAAATTTTTAACTGCAGGGTTATTAATCAAATCCCTTCCAATATATGAAATGCTTAGATGTTTATGATTATGAAAAAATATCTTTGCACATTTTGTCATTCAAATTACTTTCCTCATCTTAAAACTTCCACTACTCAGGACATAGTTCCTATCAGGAACACGCGAGTTAATCTGTGATATCCTCTGCCTGCCTATGGAAAAGGTCAATTTGCTAACAATGCTTTCTCATCAGTCACAGTTCAAACACAGCATCTGGTTTACATCTTAACAGCCAGCCAGCCAGCTAACCAGCTGAGATTAAACTAGATCTAGATGAATATCACACAAGTTTCCTAAAGCAAAACAATTTGGTGAAAGCTGATTTCTTCATTCATATCAATGCGCTGGTTAGCATTAGATTAAAAGAGCATGTTTAGGACAGGATCATTTCCAAGAATAAAGAGAGTTAAAACCCCTGCTTACAAAAAAAAGTCAAGGCAATTCCTTCCCCAGGAAGCTCACTAGGACAAAGCAACAACAGGGTCCAATGGATTATGGAAAGATGGAAAGAAGAGAAAATTTTCTGAAACGTGGGTGTCAAGCACAGTGGTCATAATGCAGGCAAAACAGAACTCTCATTAAAGGTTTAAGTCCTAAATAGCATGTTAATTATGGAAATAAGAAGACAGAAACATTTTTACCACAATCATTACTTCAGTTCCTAGCATAATAAAACAGACTGCACAGGTATGGTCCTTTGCTGAGAGGGGAGCAGATTGCCGTTTTTTGAAGTCCTTCCTTCCCTTTTCCTAGCTGATGAAGAAAGCTATTCCCCTGCTTAACTTCCAGCTGACATTCACATCAATATAACAGCTTCATTAGTCTCTCTCTTTTTAGCACTTCTTAGAGTCTAAGATAGCATTCCCTCTCATGAGACATGCCCTGACTGCACAGCAAGGTAAACTTTTAAAATGGAAGCTTTTATTTGCTCTCGCCGTATCTCTACCCACAGCATAAACTGTGTCTACAACTGAAGGTTCTTCATATTAACAAGCATTAAGAACAATTACTATGGCAATATCAACAGTGCATGGGCAGCAAGAGCATTTGTGCACTTTAGCACGTACTAACACAAGAAAATGCAAATCTTTTGGAAGCTTCCACAGGATTTAAACACCATAATGGATAAAAAAGAACTTTGCAAGGAAGGTTTCTCTAGGTTTAGCATATCAGAACAGGACCTCGAATATCCTTTTTTCCAAAGTTTCTGGTGCTTGGGTGTTGTTGGCAGGACAATAGAAGAAAAGATTCTGTCATGTAGTTTGTGTACTCTTAATTATGTGCAACAAAGTATCAGTGAGGACTGGAATCCCTGAGCTTGAAAACTTCATTTCCCTAAGAGGCAAACTGTCACTAATGTCAAGAGGATCTGGAAGGGGACTGAAGGAGCTAGGTTAAGAAAATGAAAATAATTAAAAGTAGATGGTCTTCAGATCGGTCTGTGAAGGAAAACACTACCTGAAGTTTCTCAGAAAAACATTTGTTTAAATATCAATGACTAACATTCTGCTGCCAGTTTCACCTAAAGCTCTCAAGTAGAGGCTACTGCCTCTAAAATAGCTACTACACTTTTCCCATGAGGATCTTCAAAAATGTTATTTTCTATTAGGTAGAGCAAAGGGAGGGGGGGGAAAAAAAAAAGATGAGGAAAGAAGAAAGAAATCCCAGGGAGAAGCATTGTTGCCAGATTGCATGCTCACAGTGCTGATTGACTCCTTAAATGGAAGGCCAAAGCTTAAAATGTTCCCTCGTTCAAGGACCAATCAATCTCATTGACAGCACCCCAAGGGATTAAGGCTACAAAACAGCCAGCCTTCAGCTGCTGTACTTCAGGGACTCCCAAACACTACCCAGCCAGATGCTGTTCTCAAGCACCTCCATGCATTGCACTTACACATCCAAACAGGTTTTCTGACTTTTACAGCTGCATTTGACCATTGCCCAGCTTGCTCATGAAAAAAAATAAGGAAGTTCAGAAGACAGAGATGATGTTAAACAATCATGAGAGAATTTCACCTCTGGGGTTTTTCCTAACAAAATGAAAGGGCCTCATTACTCGCAAAAAAGAAACCCAAACTAACAACAAGATCATTGCAGGCCTGTAGGTGGTGAGCTCAGAAAACAGTAAGCTTTTGAAGAAGACACATAGAGATGTGAGCAACTTCATCAGCAGTCTGGATCATGCTTGTGAGGAGAGCTCCTCTTGGTAGCAGAGCGTAACATAGAAGAGCTAGCAGGCGCACCAGCATTGCTGGGCTTTACAGTCCAGCATTGCTCAGAGACATATGTATGGCAGAGGCAGAGCTGTGTCTGATCTAATAAACCTTGACTTACAACACAGCAAATGACCTGGGACACGATGCTCTGCTGATATTGCTATCCCACTCTCCATTCCAGATCCCATTAAAGGATTCTCATGCTGTACTTGCACTGTACTCCACTGAGAATTACTCACCTCTCCCTAAAAAGAACAGATGTGCTTCATTCATTTTACACTAACAAAGGAATGGGGTCAAATATGAGCTGTGTAATAGCTGTAAGTCAGCTGAACAGCTATTGTTCTCCACATTCTTCCCCATTATTTTCTGTATCTGGACACCAAAACACAGACCCTGAAGCAGCAGCAAAGGCTGCTCCAATGACCTTCTCTGACCCAAGTTTCACTGATGCACTTGCACACTCTTCAAAGCACATTCAAGATCCTAAGAAATTACTCATATTTGAATGTTGATTTTTACTGTCATTTCTGCTGTGCACACAAAAGCAGAGCTCCCAATAGGTTTGTATATTGTAACCTAATCTGAAAAGAAAAAAGAGCTCTGGTTCAGAAGTTTCTTGTACACTTGTGGATTCCAAGATTTATTTACTGAAATGAAGAAGCTGGAGAGGAACAACCCAGAAAGCAAGTGTATTTTTAGCTCTACAAGATGTTTGCAGGTCATTTGCAGTCATTTTCAGTCATGAAAAACAGCCAGTAGGACACTATACTAGTATGAAATGCTACCCAGAATGTTGAATTTTAACTCGGAGAGAAGGGATTTCATTATTGCTATTATTGTGATTATTATATTACTCTATTGAAAATACATGCAATATAGTAATATAAATACACAGCATCCATGATTATACAGTCTGTGATTCCACAGTCAGCTATTCAAAAAGAAAATTCCAGCTTGCAAACAGTTTGCAGATGTTCAAGATTTCATTAAAAATACATTGTCAGATCCAATCGGGAACAAAATGCAAGTTTGCAAAAGTCTTTCAAAGTTGTTGTGGATTCCTTTTTGCGTTTTGATTCCAGTATAGGCATATTCTAAAATGAATTCCGTTTCAGAAAATTCTTGAAACATTAATATTGTTTGAAAATAAAACAGAAAAGATACTTTTATTATTTCTTTTGATAAAATGAAAATTATAGGTTTGCCAAAACTATTTTTTTTACCACTACTACTTTCAATTACCATGTAACCTGATCATGTAGATACCCCCACTATAGTCTATAACTGTCAGTGGTAACTCTTTTTTCACTACCCTGAGGTTCAGTGGCCTGCATGTCAAGGTCCAGCTCTGGTACTGCCTAGCTGTATAACTACTGAAAAAGAGCTACAAGAAAGTCTGGAGGCAGATAAAACCAAGAAAATGACAGATCTTGAGATTATCAAAACATCATAACTAGCTCAGGAGTTCAAGAAGCAAACACCAACACAAAGGTATAAAACCACAGAGAGTGGTTAGCAGACTCCACTGGGAATCACCACCTCCAGTCATCACCATCGACAGTATTGTCAGAGCTGGTGGAAGAGGGCAGCTCAGCAACACAGCATCTACTGAAAGGAGCCACACAGGACAATCCTCCCCAGACAATGCCTGCCAGGCCAGCAAAGACTGTGAGCAATGGTGAGCACACTAACACTGAGCCTAGCAGCTCATTAACTCCTAGGTATCTTTTGTGTGCATTATCAAACAAATAATTGCTTCACACTAAGGTGAACATACCCTATGTGCAGAATCGTTTTGATACCCAGCCCAAACAATCTAACAGGGGTTTTTACAGTCCTTACTTTGGCAACAACAAAATTCCATTATTGGAAAAGCCAATGACTGAGAGGGCACTAAACATGTAAATCATACTCATGATTTCACAGAACCAGGACATCTACTTCCCCTCCAACCAACTAATAACAAAGTAATTTATCTTTATATAAATAAAAGAATAAAATAAAAAAACAATGTGTTTTATTTAAAACACTGTCTGGGGTTAACCATATTGGACAATTGTGCGTTGCCAAGCACTGATTTGATTTTCATTATATGGCACTGACAGCAAAGTCATTTATCTTTTCCGCTCACAGTCTCCTTTTATCTTTTTCTTATGCTTCTGTATTTTTACTCTATCCTGCAGTGTAGCTGAATGCTGATGAGCAGAAAATGGTACAATACCACAGACAGTCTCTTTCAAATTAAAAGTTCAGGTATGGAAAGTCCAACATTTTCCATTTTGGAGTTCCCAAAGAAGCTGTATATTTGGCATTGTCCAGCTATATAAAGATCAGTTAAATACATCACTAGCTGTCCTCCTCTAGAGTAGACAGGCTTTCAAACAATGGTATGATGTTTCATTCATGGTTCTAATATGCTTCCCATTGAGAAATTATCTTCCTGTCACTGCAGCCTTGGATGTTTAGATAAAAAATAGAGCAAACAATGGAAAAGCAGTTTTCCACATATCAGATCTATAATTTTTACTTTTTTTTTTCATTCACCTTGTTTTATTTGTAGATTACTAGCATTCCATAAAAATAAGGAAAAATAGAAACATAAAGAAGAAACAAATCTTTCCAGTGTTATGGTACTTAGCCTTTAAATGTGTTAGCATCTCACCAGGGATGTGCATATAACTGACTTTTTTATCAATTCACCAGCTGAACTTGCCATTCTTAGTTTGCTAGTATTGAATCAAGGTTGCCTTAATCCTGTTTCTGACCAAAACAAAACCGAAGTACTTAATGTCATCAGGGACAATACATTCCTCTTGAAATAAAGTGGAATATTAAATTTCCAAAGATTTATTCAGAAAACAAACGTAACAGAATTACAGTCAAAACATTATAGCTTATGGTTAGAGTGATGCTTCATAAAGCAGACACTTTAGTTGCATTTCAGGTTCTACGGGTCTCTATGTTGTGCATGATTGTATACCAAAGAGTATCTGTACCTCCACTGTGAGGCAATGGTAGTCTGTTCAACAGTGTTAATAGAACCTCAAGAGGGATTCGTAATATTCCAAAACAGATACACTGACTAAAATGCACTCAGAAGAGCTAAAGATGATGGTCAATCTCACAGCAGTGACCTGAACCATAACTACACCCATGACTTCCAGCAATAGCCTTCATATTCTCTGTTCACCTGTTTAGGTATATATATGGTCACACTATAAGAATCTTTTTCAGCAAAACTTTTTGGTAGAGTTCCATCAAAGTTCCCTGCCACAAAACAGAACATGCAACTGCCATTTTCTTGTTAGTCATGAACACTTCTGCCACACCAGCAGAGACAAGCAGTAAGGAATGTGTCCAGAACTGACAAGGACAAATAAGCAGAAAACTGTGCAGTCTGCACAGAATTATTCAGAATAGTCACATGTACAAAATGCTGCTGGTGAATCTCACATCACCAAGTAGCTGGTTGGTAAAACAGCAGAAGAAATTCAACATCAGTAAGTGCAAAGAAAGGTAAACAGGAACAAATAACCTTAACTATGCAGACACAGTAATAGTCTAAATAAGCTATAGGTCAGGGAAGAACTCTTGGAGTCACTGTGGACAGCTCTCTGAAAATGTCAACTCAGTGTTCAGCAGATATTCAATAGGCAAACACAAAGTTACAACTGTTTAAGGAAAGAATAAAACCCAAAACATTATTATGCCACAGAACAAGCTCAAGCATATAAACTTTGAGCACTCTAGGCAGTTGTGGCACCACCCCTCTCTTTTGCTCAGTGTTTCAAATAAGCATTGGAGAACTTAAAAGGCACAGAGAAAGGTGATAAAAATAAGAAGAGATGGGAAGTGAATCCCATACAAGGAGAGATTAAGTACTTTTGAGTTCTGAAAAAGGACAGCTAAACCATCTATAGAATCAGGACTGGTACACAAAAGCAAATGAAGAACTACCAGTCACTGATCATTACAGAAAAAGAAGAGAGCAGCCAATGAAAATGTGGAATAAATGCATTTAAGCAAACAAGACATGTAAGTAAAAATACAGATCTTGTTGCCACCAATTGTCAGAGAGCACAAAATGCAACAGCTTCCAACATGGATAATGTACATTCACAGGTCCTTTGGCAGATACTAAACTATTGGTCCATGTATAACTCCAGGTCAGGGTCACTGACAACAGGAGTCTAGGAGTAATAATCCACTGGTTGTCATCTCTAAACTGCTCTCCATACAGGATACAGTAAAATATTTTCCTCTGTGGCTGTTCTTACATTAGGTTGTGTTTTTTTCTAAGTACTGGGAAACAAAATATGTCAGTAAATTAACATGATTTGAAGGCCAGCTCTGGCTCTGGGTCCTTTGAACAGTGCCTCTTCCTTGTGGATAACATATGACTTTTTCCTCCAACTATAGTGACCAACACAGCCAGACTCCGGGAATTAACTGATAATGGATTCTTAATAATCAGGAAGTTGAGGTTCATATAGAGAAACGGTAACATCATCTCACTCCTCTGAAAGATCTCATTTGTAATTCACACATACCAAGCACTGGCATTAACTTCTTCACCTGAGTAATAACGACAGCAGCTTGGATGTGAAAGAATGACACCTCCACAAGTCATCAAGAGTGGCAAAAAATTCACAGAGAATTTTATATTGTTCTTACTCTACAGTTATGATGGCATATCACTAAAAAGGACAGTCACGCATTCCCTCCTCCTCTCAAATTAGATCCATGGACTATCCACACACTGGATGAGATTGGTTCAGTCAAAAGGTTATTAAATTTTTTTGTTAGTTTCCATTTGGATTATTGCAGTGAACAGGCTTACTGTCCAGCCATAGATCACTAGATTTGACAGAAACAATACAGCAAAAGTGTGCAGGCAAGGGAGGGGGAAGGATGACACAAATCTGTTCAGTAGCAGCTTTCAGCTACACTGCTTTACCCACAATGTTAAAATGTAACCTATGGTACACTAGTCCTATTTGAACTTGGTCTGCTGAATAAAAAACATACAAGTCCTTAGACCTAAAAGACAGTGAGTCTGAAGTAACTAGATGTCACAAAGCAGACAACAAAGAAGAAAGGACATGAAAATCTGTGGTTAAAGGTTGTTAGATAGAGGGGAGCTTGTCCAAGTTCAGGTGACAGAGCTCAATAAATATGGAAAACCACTTCAACTTGTAAATGTTAATTGTAATTACTACAATGGTTCAGCTTAATGAAAACATCCCAGCATCAGTAAATCCCATCTGCAGTTGAGAGGAAGCATCTTTCAGAACAGATAGCTTCTGCAAGGGAAATCAGTTTTGTTCGTTTCTGGACTTACTCATGTAGGTACTGCAAGGTATCATTGTACTGGTGAGTTCAGTTAGGGAACAGACTGTATAATTATACATATTTAAACACTTCAAATGCTGCTAAAGCAAAAATGTACATAAAAACAGTACTCAGAATATTTCTTCTTAGCCATCAACCCCTGAATAACAGAACTGTGAAACCATGCAAGTCTACACTACCAGCTGCACTATGATTCATGGATCCTTTTTATCCTCACAGTACTTCATGATAGTATAATCATTCCTAGTCATATGTGATTCATCAAAGTATTTTGTAGTAAAGACAAATGTTATAATATGCCCTATTGTAACCATGCAAATCACATATCTTCATTTCCATACCTAAATTATGCTTTCACTGAACTTTTTCTGCTGCTCAAGCAGCTCTCACACACCAAGCTAGTTAGGCATTTCAAAGTTGTTTCATAGCAAGGAATCCCAAGTTTTCTTCATCCTGTTTCACTTTCTCAAGCCTCTTCATGCTTTACACATCACTGTTTTGAAAAGGTTTGCACTAGGTTAACTCTAAGCTACCACCCTATCTCCTCTGTATGCCTCACATGTTTCTTGTGGCCAGAAGTTAATGCAAGTTACTTGTATGTACTGTCACTCGGCAGACAAACCTTATGACACTTCACACAGCAACTCTGAATGACAGGTCCTTTGTGGATCATCACAAGCCAAGCAATACAGAGACACGAGGAAAAGTTTCAAACTTCTTTTTTCTACATCAAGATATCATATTCCCAAGGAATTCATCTTTCTGCTCTCTTGGAGCCTATTAACTTTAACAACAGATGTAATATTTTTTAGTAGAAACCTTAATACAGTCTTAGAACTGCTCATATTAACTGTCTGAATTTCCAGTTCAAACCTAATGGTTTTGGCTCAAAAATAAATGTTAAAAAGCTCTAAAGACAGTTAAATAGAAAACAAGTACAAACCACCACTCCACATTTCACAGGTAAAACAGCAACTCACAATAAAGATCAAATACAACCAGAGCACAGGATGATAACAGGCTTCCAAAGAAGGGCAGAATGTTACCACTACCTTTGATGGTGCTTATCACAGAAAGGTGATATAGTGAAAGTACTGTGGACTGAAATAAATTAGATATTCCCTGTGACCACTATGTTCTCTTACCCTAGAACTGCATATTTAACATTTAAAATATATGGATTGCTAAGGAATCAAAAACAAAGGTTAATGATGAGAAGAAAACCAAGTTTGGGATTCAATCCCTTTCCATCCTCCAAACCCAGTTAGCAGAAGTTCAGTAACACGCAGAGAATTATTCCTTTAGTCTGGGGGGGGAAAAAAAACAAAAACACGTCTTCTCTGATGCAGCAGTGGCAAAAAATATATTATTTTCTAAGTATTTATTTATATGTATAAATAAATACATATATTTATATAATACATACATTCCACGTATTTATTTTATGAATGCATATGCATTCATACATATGCCTTTAAATGAAGCAGTACATGTTATCACTCATTGGCATTCCCATTTGGGCTCCTATCTAAAAAACAGACATATATCTATCAGACAAAAAACTATCAAAATTTTACACCAGGTATAAATCAGTTTCCCTTTTTTCCCCTGGTACTTCAAGGGCAACAATAAACTTACAGCAACATTATCAAATTTTAAACATATAGGAACATTTTTCAGTAAAACAAAACACAGCATGATGTACTGTTGTTCAACCATGGAGTGCAATTTATTTAGCCAGGGGATTGGAAAACGTGGTATGCAAATGATTCAGTAGGTATACTTCTTTCTTCGAAATTCTTCCATAGGAATTTACTTCTCTTTTTCCTTCTCCACTTTTTATTTCTTCCACCTTTTATTCTCCTCTTCTTTTATCTTTATTAACTAAGGTACCACTTGCTGTCCTGAGGATACAAACTCTTAATTGAGGTTCCAAGCTGCTGTGACTACCAAACTATCACTGCTCTCAGGAGGGAAGAAAGTGTGGATACTCCCAGAGGTAAATGCTAATAAACACCCTTTGCTTCTTATCCCATCCCCCCCCAGCAATTTCAAATAAATAAAATATTAATCTTCTCATTTTGTCCCACATTGCCCCACAGCGCCACTGCATGCTGTGAAAAAAAATGCATGGCTAAATATTTTTCATGATAATCCACTGTGGGATAACTTTTTTTAATATACTTTAGGTCATTTACTCTTCAAAGAAAAACATAATCTGCTTTCAAATTATGCTGTTCCAAATACAAAGCTAACAGGCTCAGTTCTCATTTCTGACTGCTCTTGCTATGTCTCAACAGCATGCAGCAGCCAGAAAGCTCCCAGGCAGGAGCAGCAAAGGATCTCCTAGGGGTACCATTCAGTGGAAGCAGGCCAACAAAGTTGGTTCTCTGCCACCTTCCCTCACCTCATTGCATGAGAGGGGTGCCAGGGGATGGGGTCACGTGCTGAGCTTGAGCAGTTGGACAGCCACAACCGCTACGAGATGGAATAAACTTAAAGAATGAGAGCATTGCCTGAAAGGCGGTCAGTCACCCTGGCTATTGCCCTGTGCAAACAACACCCTTGCAGAGTAGCAGGGAAAGATGTGTGAAGCCAGGTTAGACCCTATAAAGCACATTTATAGAATCATAGAACATGCTGAATTGAAAGGGACCCATCAGGATCAAAGAGACCAATTCCTGGCCTTAGGCAAGACACCCCAAGAATCACAGGATGTGTCTGAGAGCGTCCAAATGCTTCTTGAACTCAGACCGACTTGGTGCTGTGACCACTTTCCTGAGAAGCCTGTCCCAGTGCTCAAGCACACTCGGGGTGAAAAACTTTTTCCTGATATGTAACCTAAACCTAAACCTCAACCTCCCCTGACTCAGTTTCATGCCATTTCCTCAAGTCCTGTCACTGGTCACAAGAGTGAAGAGATCAGTGCCTGCCCCTCTGCTTCCCCCAGTGAGGATGCTGAAGACTGCAATGAGGTTTCCCCTCAGTCTCCTCTTCTCCAGACTGAACAAACCAAGTGACCTCAGCTACTCTTCATAAGGCTTCCCCTCCAAACCCTTCACCATCCTCATGGCCCTCCTTTGGACATTTTCTAAGAGCTTAATGTCTGTTTTATATTGTGGCACCCAACAGCAGAGCAGAGTGGGACAATCACCTGCCTTGACCAGCTGGCGATGCTTTGCCTGATGCCCCCAGGACATGGTTGGCCCTCCTGGCTGCCAGGGCACTGCTGAATCATATTCAACTTCCTGTTGACCAGGACCTCCAGCTCCCTTTCCAAGGCACTGCTTTCCAGCCTCTCATTCCATTCTGCCACATGATTAGAAAAATCTTCAGAAGAGGTACCTGAGGTGTGAAAGAACCCCATTGGAAGAACAAAAGAGCTTTGTCAACCCTACAGACACCTTAGTAGAAAATCAAATTGACTAGGTTCTCTACTTGCAAAAACAGGGGTAAACACCACAAAGCTCCAGGCAGCAAAAAGTACTGGGACAAAGGCAAAAATAAGATGGCATTTGTGCAGGTTTTCCAACACTAAAACTAAAAAGTAAAGGCAAGTCTAAAGGGTGAACATTACAGACACCTGACTGTCGGAAAAGGAGGGATTGGGCTCCCAACAGGTATGAATCTCTGAAAATAGTGGTTACTTTCCTACCACTGGCTATAAAAACAGGCTAAGTTTCTTGTTCCTGTATGAAAAATATGATTAAAACTTAGCTAAACCCTGGAGGAGACACAAGTCTATAAACAAATAAAAGTACACATCACTCTCCTCCCTCAAGAATAGTGTTATCTGTCACTCAACTGGATGTCAACTAAGTCACCTGCCTCAGTAATCCATTTTCACTGCACATAGTGCAGTTACTACAGTAGGTATACAGGATAACACTGCTTTGACTGACAGATGTTCAGGCTGGTGCAGGAAAGTGTTAACCTTTACGTTGTTCTGGAGTAAGATACCTCCTACAGATTATGTGGCACTTGTTTTTGCTTTTATAGCAAGAGCATGACTCTTATGGAAACGTGTTAATAGCCAGAAAGCAGAATTCATGTTGATGACAAGGACAGAGACCATAACAAATAAGTTAATGAAGTCAAATATGACAGCAGAATATAAGAGGCATAAGGAGACATGAAACAACATAGTACAAACAGCAGAGCACAGCTCGGGTGTTCAGTCTTTACTGTGAGTTGTATTGTCACAGTACATACTACTAAGCATATGCTCATTAGCACACGAAAGGAAAAGGAAAGATAGTCTCTCCTTTACATCTCACTCCTTCCCCTACTTGTAATGTTGAAAATGGGAGGAACTGCAGACACTTCACACTACTTTACTCTGGGCAAATAGTTGGGAAGCAGTGGAAAGTACTAAGAGTCTCAGACCTTTCTTTCTTTTCATTAGTCAGCAGAGACCTCAGATGAAGCAACTACAGGCTGAACTGCTCCTGAATGTACAGAATTACGATTAGGATGCTGTTCTGACAACCATCAGGCCAAGAATCACATGTGCTGCCTCTCTCATTCTCCTCACTGTTACTGCAGGCAAGCTATAAACCTACAAAATAGCCACAAATTAAGAAACTGATTTTGCTTTTTGACAGTCTTCTTGCTACTACATACGAAGTACACCACTGCCCCCAGATACTTACAGGTGATCTTCCTAGCCAAAACCAAAACAAAACAATGTTCCCAAACTCAAGTCTTTCAATTCAATAGTATTATTTGCAGACTGCAGCTGGGCACTTATGTTAATAAAACAAATATCACATTTAAATACAGCATGTACTACAAGTGCTGACAGAGAGAATTTTTTTAAAGTAGTAAGCACAATGCATGTTCAGTGTTTTCCTAGCATATTCGACTTGCAAATTCAACCAGAAATCAATAACAATGGATTGCAAGTTTGCAATTTATGTTTTTAACAGATTCCCTGGCATATTCAGTTTAGCATGGATGCTGATCACATAGGGTTTTGTTTGTTTGTAGCACATTTTGTAGCTATAGTATTTAAAAATTAATAAACTAGAAGTCATTTTCAATATATAAACCTGAAGCAGAATGGATAAACAAATACTGATGTGGTCAATCTGAAAAGGCTACGATTTCTTTGGATTATTATTGCATTACATTACAGTTTCCCACATAACTAAAATAATTCACAATAGTAAGTACCGAACTGAGTAAAAGATACTTGTAGAACCAGCCTTTGTTGTTATTACAAAGAAAATTTCATACAAGTAAAAGAAAGCACAAACACACCTATCCACGTTCGTATGTGTGTGTGTTTTTCTAGCTCAACATAATCACGTACTTCCCAACACATTCTTTGTAACATGCATTTTTTTTTTTTAAGTGTTTGATGAAAACTATTCTGGGGAAGGCAAGACTGGGACATTTGTAATAAAGACCGAAAATGAATGGGCATCATCATATCACTATGACATTTGAGAACATATAAAGATTAAACATTACAAATCTGCATCGGACTAGGCTTCAGAAATATGCCTGGTGTTTCCTGTGTTAGCTGTTACCTGTCTATCAGGTAACATGTGTGGCCTCCCAGTGGTAAGTGATGGGCTAACAAAAGTTACTTTGCTGGGCTTTGAAAGTAGAGCACAACTCTGGAGCTGTACTAAATTCAGGTTGAGGAGGAAGAAAACTTAATTTTAATTGAGGACTAATCCTACTTTTGATAGCTAAATCATTCTGCTGTAACCAATATGCTCACCCACAAAGAATTATCTCATGTATAATTGCTTCAATACTGATTAATAAATAATAACTGATGAAGAGACTTTGCTGGCAGTCACTAACCAGCAGCTGAAGAGAGGGCCTAAGGAAGAGCCTTAGGCCTTTAATCCAGGTTGTCATTAGCTGAGAGAAATTGCCTGGTTTTGAGGTCATTCCTATTAAATAAAAATATTAATACATTTTTCAAATAATTTTCTAAAACCTACAGGCTGAACTGCACAAAACATGGTTATTATTTTAGACAGAAAAAAATGAAAATATCAGTTTCTAGGAACTAACAAATGACAAAACTTGCTGGGAAAAAAGGTATTTTGGTGTTCAACCTGGGTTTTTTTCTTTTTTTTAGAGTAATTTATAAAAGTCAGCTTGTTAGTCTCCTCAGACTGACCCCCACACTGCAGATGAGGGAATGCCCAGCATCTCATGGATTGCTAGAAACATTATACTACTTCCAGTCATCCTGTCTTAAGGACATGGATAAACCCATGGTCTCCCATGGTGCTGAAACTAAACCAACATGAGCTGTTGGACACACACCAATTCTGATCTAAGTCTGCTTATTTGACTCTGTTCACTAGCCCCTCCTGGATAAAAATTATTTTTCACTTGTGCAGAATCAAGCAACTATTACTGCATGGATCCCATTTTTGAGACCACTATACCTTTTTGTGTGATACTGAGCCAAAGTGAGTGAGCCCCCAAGCACATGCTTGAGGTAATTCAGTGCCAGGACATTTATGCAGGCTCTCTTTAAGCCAGAGAGCACTATGGAAACAGGAATTATCTTATTTTCCTTTAGCCAAATTATTAGAGCTCCTCCTGATTGGCCAGCATAAGACTTAAATGTACTGCAAAGTATTGAAGTAAGATCTTTAATCAGGAGCTTGTGATCTCTAATTACATCTTAGATAAAGTAATAACAAAATAAAAGCAGTGCAGTAAAGGTTGGCCTTATTGTGGTATGATTCTTATCATAAGAACTTCCTTAGCCTCAAGGTCTTTTTCTGTATTATGGCAAATTACTCAGCAGTGATGACTCTACAGTAATGTTTAATACCGCTGAAAGCAAGACATACCAGCTTGCAGTGGTCTCTTCAAAATGGAATGCACAGGGGCTCAGTCAGACAGTGGAGGTCCCGCCCTGAGCAGCTGACCCAGCTGCTGTCAGGCAGCCCTGCAGCACATGCTGCAACCATTTTGGAATAGAAGCAGGAGTAGGAAACGTGAAATCACACAAAATTCTTCTTAAGGCACTGTGTTCCATCCGCATTCCTCCTCCCACTCACCACCACCCAGCCAGATAGCCACTTTCTTTCACAGCTGCTCATTCCCATCTGCTCTGGTACTGTCAGCACTTGTCTCTTTAAACCCCTGCACCCAGAATTCCTCCTGATTCCACTCCTTTCCACGCACTTTTTTTTTAGCAGATACTCCCCCTGACAAGAGAAACACTTTAGAGCTGCCAGTTGGCATTTTATTTCCATACCTATCTCCACATCCCATCCACAGCAAAAAAGAATGGTAGAATGGGAATCACCCCAAAACATCTCTTTCCAGCACTATGTTCATCTCAATTGATACACTGTTCTTTGTCCCTGAGTGCCCACTCCTTTCACTAACTGAAAAGAGAAAGAATTAGTAGGGAAAAAAAGGAATTAAAATAACTTACGAGACAGTGAAAAGCCATGCAGGATATAGTGAGTTTCCATGTTCACCTGACAAAGGAATGAGAAACAGAGGCTTTGAAGAACAGAAGCACAGCTAAACATGAAGTACCGTAAAAATTAATCCAAACAGGGGAAAAAATAAAGCAACAGTAGTAGGAAAAGGCCTGGTGAATTGAAACCACAGATAAAGACAACAATGAAAGAAAGAAACACAGAGATGATGTAACATACAATACAATTCAGCCAGCAATGTTTTCCTTTCAAGAATTATTGAGAAAGAATATATATAAGAGGTATGATTAGGAAATGCAACGTAAGAGTAGAACCAAGCAAATATATGGAGGTAAATGGAGTTTTCTGGATTATCATACTGTGCAAAGATGACACAGATCCCATGATTTTCATCAACTACAGCTCACACCTGCTAGAGCCATACAATGATCAGCTAAGCTTGCTTGTAAGGGCATCCCTCCTCCCTCAATACCGCATTACCTCAGGCACTACCCTGGTAGAACTATACTGTTCCCTAGACCACAGCAACATAGATGACTGCACCACAGCCCTTTCCACATAAACAAAGCCCCTGCCCAAAGACAAAAGCAGTTGCAGTGATTTCCTGTAATCCCAGATTAATCTAAAAAACATATTATATATCTGTAATGCATACAGAAAAGGCAGTTCTGCTTTTAAATTACCTATTCTGGATGGGATTCTAATCAGATCCATATGGACTAAAGAGTTATGCTAATGATTTACATCCACTGAGCTGTGCTCCTAGAAAATAACTGTTTGTCTTAATTCTAAATTAATTTTAGTGTATGAAATATAGAACATCTTCATGTCTCCAAGAATTATACAGGATATGGAAAAACTACTGTTTTTATTGGCTACCTAAGTTTTCCAAAAGTCAGTTTCTATTTATAACTTGACTTGTACTGAATGTCACACTTAGGTTTAAACTAATTTTGAGGTCTTTGAAAAACTGAACAGCTAACAGTTGAGCAGTTTTGAGGAACAAATCTGCTTTTAATCTCACAGTTACTTCTGTTCCTCTCAGAGTTTATACACTCTTAACCATAGCATTTTATTAATACTGGTCAGCTGGAAAAGAGGTGAGATTTTAATCATTAGCAAGCTGTCAAAATTTGAAAGGACAGCCCCCTGCCCCCAAAATGTTTTGTGAATCAAAACCAGGTTTAGGGACGTGCCAAAAGAAAAGCAAAAGTATATGCAGTGTGAAGCCTTTTAGATGTCTACAATATGTCTACAAAATAAATATATATTGCCTTAATTGAATTGAAGAAAGATTCACCAATGCAAGAAATTGCTTATCATGATGCTTCAATTGAAGGTTTTTTAATTTTCCTAAAAATCCATTCATTTTCAGAAGCAAACTTACTTTTATTATACATTTATATTAACTGCCATGGGAGTAAATGTATTTTAATGAAAAAGCAGCTTTGAAGGAAACCAAGAAGTTGAAAATTGCATGTGCAAGGATTCAGCTATTTTCAAATTCAGCCAGTAGTGTCCATGAACTCCTGGTACTGCAACATAAGAGACTCAAAGAGATGGATTACCTCAGCAATTCATCTGAAAGGACACAGTTCTGAACTAAAGTGCTCATTGTGAGTTCATACCTTAAAAAATACTCTTCCAACAAAACTGAACCATGATTAAAGATGATCAGATCCCAAATGGACTGAAAAATAGCAGGATATATTTAACCAATAACCCAGCGTGAACTATTCTGGTATTCCTGGGCAGTAATGTCCCTGTCACAGAGGTATATTATGAAAAACAAGAGCTAAAACTCTAGACTAACCAAACAACCTCAAACTATCTCAATCTACGTAGGCTTTTGGTCTTCAAGTCCTTGCAAAGATTAACATCCTAATTTGCATAATTGTTGACATAATTCTGTAAAGTGATACTATCAAGTTGGTGGAGTATACGTATGTCCTACATGCGCTGAATCGAGAGAGTCAAGCATAACTATCAAGCTCTAGTAGCCACAAATTCCTAACAAATAAATACTTGGATTTTCTCTTCAGATCTGTGTTAAACCTGAAGTCATGAGACCAGTTTTGCCAAACACAAGAGCGGCAGAAAGTTATCAACTGGTATCTATAAGGCACGAATGTGCCTTTGTCTTCAGGTTACCAAACATATTCAAGCAGCAAAAGTCTGCAGGATATGAGCTCTGAACAACACTACAAGAAAATTAGTTAAAGAGAAAGTAGGTTTTATGTTTCAAACTGATGATGGTCTTAAGGTCCATCCCCCACGTTTCATACAGTTGCTGACACTAATGTTGAAAGCCAAAGTGCTTGCAGTTGGTTCTCCGATGTGCCCAAGACACTTCAGTGAGATAACAAGGTAGCATTATGTAGCAAAAACTTGCAAGCATTACTTTATATTAGAGCTGAAGGAACAGGAGACCTACCTACCATAGTATACATCAAATAACTTCCGTATTAGAGCCCTCAGTGTTTTCTAAAGTTGAAAACTAGCAGGCATTCTTAGCTTCAGGCTAAATCCTTCACCAGGTGAAGTACATTACAATGAAAATTATCAAATCCTATCTGAATTGAAGCCTGTTCCCATACCAGTTGAAAACAAGTGAGAAACAGCCTGATACCTCTACCCTGTTCTGCCAGGCCAGTGAACACTCCTCCTTATCAGTGAGTGTAGTGATAAAATGAGGAGTAACAGTTTCAAACTGAAAGAGGGTATGATTAGATATTACGAAGAAATTCTTTACTGTAAGGGTGGTGAGACACTTGAATGGGTTGCCCACAAAAGCTGTGAATACCCCATCTGTGGATGTGCTCAAGGACAGGTTGGATGGGGCTTTTGAGCAACCTGATCTAGTGGAAATTGTCGCTGCCCATGGTAGGGGGGGCTGGAACTAGATGGTCTTTGTGGCCCCTTCCAACCCAAACCATTCTATGATTCTATGAGTATTACAAAGTCAGAGGCAACCAGTTTCTCATCCCAAGAGCAATAGAAATTGTACAAATATTTAATCTGCTGGAAGCAAGACTAAGAACCAGGCATCCACTTCTCCTTCCTTATTTCTTTACCTTGGCACTTTTGAGTTCCTTTTCTAAATTAACCCACTGTACTGACAAGAGAAACAACCCAGAAAAATAAATACATAAATACATGTCATGGGTTGACCACAATAAATAACCCCAAAACCCCACCAAAAATCCAAACCACAAACTCTAAGCCTTTCAGTCATCGAAGGTAACATGAGGACTGCAAGCACGGCCTTGGCAGTTCCCATATCCTTGTACTCATAGGTTAGAGCACCTCAAAGAACCACTTCCTAGTCATACTTCCTCCTTTTGTGGGGCCAGAGAGTAGTGTCATAGTCTGCCAGTCATGGTATGAAAGGGCTGAAGAGGAGTGAAAGACCCCCAGTGTCCTATCCAGCTGTTTCAGTGACAAAAACAAGACTTATTTGCTGACCCCTTCAGTATGGCCTAAATGAGAGATGCCAATGCAGAGGGGTTTCCTGGGTCCACCTTCCATCAGCACAACCTTAAATCCATGCTAGGGCTCTGGCATTTGCATAAAAAAAACTGGATTAGAGATGTGTTTTGGTTGAAAACTGACCACATTTTCATTTATTTTTCAGGTCAGTTTTCAGCCAGATCATATGGCTGTACAGAGGTGAAGGCTGGTACAAGGAAGGTAAAGAATACCTTTGGTTCAGAGAAGATGGGATCAGCTCCCTCCACAGCAGCACAATGCTTAGGCTGGCTCAAAGTGTTTAAGGATTTGTTTCCCAATATGATCAGCCCGCAGGCCTTCCTCATGCTCCCACACTACAGAACAAAGTCATACAGCATTTGCAAAAGTATAAGGTGAACATCCCTTTGCTCAGGTGCACAGATCAAACTGCTGTCTAGTCCTCTGCTTCCAGAACTAGCTCTGCTTTGTTATTCACAGTAACTAAGAAGGAAGAATTTCTCTGTATGTTCACCTGAAAAATCAAGATGACAGCTCTGTGAAATATTCTATAAAGCTGACAGCATTTCTCAGGTATGTTTTGGCTTGTTATACAGTTTTGAGCTTGATATTTGTACACAAAACCAAAACTGACATACATAAAGGTCATAGTATAACTCCCAGAACCATGCCATATTAGGAAACAATGGCTTCAGAAAATTAGTGCTTCCATCAACCTCAGGAAGCAGGTAGGTTGCAAAGTCCTGCTTCTGAGCAAGAGATCTAAGATAGAGATTACTGTAGCAGCCTCCTGAGCTAGCACACAGCAAACCATAGAACATGTCAGTACTGAAGGAAGGAGACTGGAAACCCTACTACTTTCTTAACTCAGTACTACTGCTTTCTTTTAATAAATAGTCTCATGAACACTGGTATTGAAAAGGCTACAGGAAAAACAAGACAAAACTTCCCAAGAAAACCAAAGTGAAGTGAAATGGCATATTTAAAAGCTTAAAATTTCATCAGACAACCACACCTACTAAGTTAAGCAGTTACAAAAAGCCCAAGACAAACCAAAAACTTTAGACAAACCTCCAGAAAAGGTCACAAACAATACACACCATCATTAAATAGACTAGCAAATTTTAGAAATGCTAATCAAGAAAATACTTTAAGTACTTGATGGTATGATCTCCTATAAAAAGTGAGGGTTTTCAAAGTAGTGAAATGTGTTTGATATATTAGAAATACTTACAACTACTCCACTCTTGGTGACAGTTTCCCGGTACGTAAAATTGCACACTGCCCAAGCTAGGTAATAGGTGGACATAAGAGGGGTCTGTGAAAAGTGATCTGTAACCCATCCATCTTCTTCAAAAACAGAAGTTTCAACTGGCATGTTGGACAAAGACAAGTAAGTTGCTTGATGTCTGATACTGATTTTGAAAGTGGCCTTGTAGATGGGCTCATCAAAGCAAGGAAAGGCTTTTCTGGCGTGAGTAGGAGAAAACTGCGTAACAGCAAGAAACCTAGAAAAGCAGCAAACAAAAATAAAAAGTAATTATTAACTGTGCCCAGCACTTGATTCATAAACATACCAAATAAGACATAGCTTCACTATTGTGGTTTAGAGGGGGAAAAAAGTACAACTGTATAACTGGTGAAAACAGTTCAAACAACTGTTTGAACACTGCTTTATCACTTTCTTGCTACCTCTACTGTAATGCAATTGATATAAAGTAACGGTCTACAAATTTCATACAAATTTGCAGACACCACAATGACGTTAAATAAACAACTCCTTGTCTTTTATCAAACTTCAGATTCTAGCAGTATTTTTCATCAATATGTGGGGAAAAAAGTGAGCCACTAGTGGTTATACAATATAAAACAAGCACAGTCCTCAGTTCAAACCAGGACTTAAGAGCCTTTGGGGAGTTCACTCTGCCCTGAGAGACTGACGGGGCACTTTGCCTTTCTTTGGGCATGAGAACTTACGGTCACACAGTGCACACAGGAGGGTCATTGTTTTCCACTGCTGATTACTTCTGTATCGGCTGCACATAGGCCTGGGACACAGTGCTATACAGCACTGCTGTGTCTGTGCATGTCCAAAAACAATTCTGTGAGCTTTGCCGAATTACAAATGTAAGTAAATGATTAAACAAGCACAGACTATTTCACTGCTCTTCTACATGTGGTTTTCTTTTCTGGAGTATTTTATAGAGAAGAAATAAATATTTTCAGTTAAAGAGTCAAATTATTAAAAGATCTCTAAAGGAGGAAAAGGTATTTATTATGCCATTGTAGAGAATGGGAAGGCTTTAGCTTGACACTAAAATCTGTAACTGTGTACTTTGGAACTAAAGAGATTTTAACCCAGATATAGAAAAGGAGACTTTCTGGGTAGAAACTTATACATAAAGAGAAAACCCATGTGCAACGATCTTTTTGCAGAAACAAGAAGTTACACTTCAAAGGTTGAATTATGGGGTTTGATAAAAGTATTTTCTAGAGGCATGCAGAATGAAAAAATTACCATAGGCCAACTATGTAACTGTAAAGGTAGCACACACATAGCCTTTTTAAGTAGTATTGATTCATGTCTTACGTTCCAAGGTTCCCTCAGTGGAAATAACCATGCAATTTTAGATACCAGGCAAACATTTATCAAAATTTTAGAGGCTGACTAATCATCTGTTATTCCTCTGAGGGAAGAGGATGGGTGGACAGTTTTGATATAATGAAAACGGTGGCACCTATTATTAATCAGTCTATAACCATTATTTTGCAATGTGATACCCTCTAACACTGAGGAAGAAAACAGGTAGCCCATACAGAAAGTGAAGTATCTAATTAACTTTTTCTAAAACTTCTTGGGTTTTACACATATTTTGGAGAAAATGAAGAAATAAATTTATTGAAACATTATACCTTTTTCTTGCTATAGTGCATCTGCACCTGGTAGAACTAGATATATGTTTTCCAGTGAATTATCATCTCTTTCAAATAAGGATAATTTTTTAAAAATTTGAAAAATTTTTCCACCGCTGAAGCATTTACGATCAGTCTAAAATAAAAAGCCTTTTTTGGCTAGTACTTATCGAAGGAATTCATCGTACCACATTTTTCTTGTCTCATTACAAAACATGGATTACTAAAACCATAACTCTGCACAAGGCTGCTAAATCTAAGGTTAAAATTTGGTGCCAGGTATTCTAGTGTTAATCCAGAAAAATTCCATATTATCAGTGGATTTGTACTAGTGCAACAAAGCCAAATCAGCCAATTAAATGAAGCAAAGCAACTTAATTTATATACAAAGTATTTCAAGTGCACCTGATTCTGCATTCTAGGCACACTCTAAGTAGCTACAGACATCAACAGAAGCCTCAAGTGAGCATGGAAAACTGTACTGGCCTGTTATTAATAAAGCAAGAATGATGAACTTTCCTCTGAAATTAACAATTTTAATGAGCTCCAACGTACATGTAAATGTATACTCGGGGAACACCATTTATACTGTGACACTCTCCAAATAAGGAATCTTTCCCTTGTCCCCCCTCCCCAGTCTCCCTCTTTAATACTTTTATATTTAATACTCATTAGGCCACTGAAACAATCTCTTCACCAGGTAATAAATCCTGGTAATTTGATAACCCTCGTAAACGCTTCATCATCTGTATTCTCTCAGACAGGTAGATATATATCCACATAGATGTAACTGGGCAAACACTGGGTGGTCAATATTTCATACTAAAAATACATCAACTACCAATAACGGTGATATTTATAACACGAGCATTAGTATCAAACATCAATTTGCTTGTTGTGCCATAAAGCAAAACAAACAAAAAGTTAAAACTGCTTCCCAAAAACTAAACATTTATACTTAAAAAACCCAAAGAAACTAAACCCAAAACATTGTCTCTGTTTATGTACTCCTCTCTGTGTTCAAGTAAAACAAGCAAACTTCTATACCATAATAAAACTGAAGAGCAAGCCGAGTATTTCATCCATCTCTTTACACACTACTCTGGGCACCAACATTTTTATCTCCAATTCCCAAAAATATGACCATAAAAAGTTTTACTTTAGGGAATAACAGGTTTGCAGCCTGTTTTCTCAGCATACCCACAGCAGTACTTCACAGCTGTTTTAATCCCATCTCATCTATTAAAGGAAGAAGTTTCCTGAACAACCTATCTATTTTGACATCTTAGTTGTTACAAGACAAAAAAATATGTCTGTTTGTTTTGTTTCTGTGATGTAAGAATTTTTTTTCCTTTTCATTTATGCCACAGTTTGATGTTCACTTAAATATGCCTGCATATTTTTACAGTACTCTACAGTACTTCTGTATTATATGTCTGTATTATGTGCCAGTAAATTCTGGCACATAACGCTAAGCAAATTTGTAGCATATCACTTGCATTTTACATCTCAAATACAGTAGAAAATACTTAAGTCAGAAGCTGCTTTTATGCAGCTGTCAAGATTTCAGACTGATTTATGACTTTCACCTGTGAAGACCACAGAAACTAACTTTAGGGAAAAAAAAAACATGTACAAGAAAAGGGAAAAAAATGATGGTTTGGACCCCTTTATAGCAATGCAGCTACTGTATTTTAATCAGATAGAAAGATGTCAAAAGCTAAAGCCCTGCTGGAACATCAAACTCTCCCAGAGCATGCAAGAAGCCTGTCTGTCTATCATAATAGAAATTGTCCACATTTAAGGACCACAAATGGTTATATGTATTACATTAAAAAATGGGTTATTAATAAAGATGCAAATTGTTACATTGTAAAAGCAGGTTCTGATCAAAGAAGTTCCCTGCTTTCGAATGCGTATTATTCACTTTATACTACAGTGAGTCATTAAGCCTGTGCCAGTTGAAAAACACTACTTCTATTTAACACCTGAAACTATAACCACACAATGATTACAGTTTTAAAAACATTTTACAGAAAGAAATATAAATGAACTGATGTAAAGAAAACACATGCTATTGATTTCAATATAGCAATGCTACCTTACATAAGGTAAGGTATCTATCCTTAGATCTTGTATGACTATACTTAGTGTATTAAAAACAAAGCAATTCATATCTGAAAAGTTACACACAGAATACTGGGAAACGCATTTTATATTGCCTTCCACCCTGTGTCTTAAATTACTCTGATGACTGAAAAAGTGAAAGGACCTCTTTTTGTTGGTGGTGGTTTTGAAATCTTAACTAGGGAATCTGTATTGAAGCATAGTACAGTAACTCTGGAAAAATGTCACTGCCGCACCTATTCGACATTTCAATTACTCCTATACAAAGTCTAAATACACAAGAATAATATCTGCTTAAATAACTTCTTGGATTTGTAAAGTGAATTATACCTCCTGCTATTAACAGTACTTTGTTTTCTGATTTGCCTATTTCCATACAGGTCTGTAAGAACTCCCAACTGTCCTAGTCATTCAATCACCCGTGATAACAGGCATTTTATCCGCATCTTTTCCTACAACCATGTTTTTTCAAATTTCCATTTTATTTCACTTTGATGACAAATTGCAAAAACTTAATTTCAATTCTGCTTGTAGTTCTAACATCAGACTGTTTAAACTCTCAGTAATCATAGTAATGAAAATATGTTTTAATAAAAGGACTTTTGACTTAATTCAGTTGGTGAGGATGCTTTTCATGTTTGACTAAGTATTTTTGCCCAGTTCTTCCAACTATAAACTCTTTGTTTCACTTCGCAGTATAAAACAGTAAAATTCAGGAAGAGAAAACCTGTCACTGCCGGTGTTTCATACAGATGTTTCAAGAAAGGATGGCTTAAAAATAAACTAATTCTAAAATTATAAGCCATGCCAGAACCATGAAGCCCATCCCGCCTTTCTTTTCTATTACAAAGCCTGACTGTGGTTAGAAAACTACTTTAAAAAAGAAAGCCTCTGTAACTGCCTAAACGGGGCCCTCCACAGTGACCTTGCCCACCATAACAAGGGCCTCGACAGGAACCCAAGGGGCTATAACAACATGAGTAAATACTGAATCTTGTTCTGCATGAAAACTAATCAGGTTTGCCCGGTCACAGGGTGTAAACCTGCAGCGACTCAGCTGCATAGGTGTAAACGCATTCACGTTATGTGAAATCACATCCCACAACGTTTTTGCTTCAGATAATAGAATAAAATCAAACCAGCACAGAAGTCTCGCTGCTGGCAAAGCTCTGTCACACAAGGGCACACGGCAGCCAAACACGGAGTGTTTATTAAACAGACCCGGAGTCTCCTCTCCGGGCCTGCCCCGACAGGGACCGAGCGGATGGTCTGCTTCATTCTTGCCACCGTGGAAGTTGGCTCGTTATCCCCGTCCGTCCCCAAGCTGCGCTGGGGTATCTCCTGACCCGCAGCGTTCCCCGCCGCGGCGGGCGCGCAGGCGGAGCGCTCCGCTCACCTGCCAGCAGCCCCGGCGAACCCCGGCCGGGCCTCCCGCACGGCCCAGCCCGGTCCGCCCCGCAGATCGCGGCAGCTCCGCCCGCCCCCCTCGCTCCCACGCAGCCCCTCAGCCTCGGTGCCCTCCAGACGCTCTCCCGAAACCAGCCGGTGGCGCGGAGCGGGCAAGGACTCGCAGTCCCCCAGAGCCTCCGCAGCTCCGCCCTGCCAGCGCCAGCCTTAAGGGGACGCCCAGCGAGCGGCGGCAGCGGCAGGCGAGGCCCGGCCTGTGCTCACCGACCGACCGATCGGACTTGGCGGCCGCTCCTCCCCGCCGCAGCCCTTGCCCGGGCGGCCGGCACAGCCCTGCGCCCCTCGGCGGCACCGCCGGGGCCGGGCGGCGCGGAGCCCGCGGCATCACCCGCCTGGCAGCTCCGCGGCCGCCGGGTCCTAGCGCCGCCCCGCCCGAAGTTCGGCGCTGGGGCTGCCAACTTCGGACCGAGTTGCGACGCGGCCGCTCCGCTACCTTCGCTCGCCGTGGAGAACGTAGGAGCTGCGAAAGAAGCCCAGCAGTTCGTTCTCGATGAGGGCGTTGTAGATTATCTTGAGGTTGTAACTTCTTTGCACCTCCAGGCTGCGGTTGAGGACCACGACGAACACCTGTGTCTGGGGGTAAAAGAAGGTGCGGGCCACCCGCACGCCGCCGGCCAGCTTGTCCTCGGCCACGCGGACTGCTTCGATGTGCATGCGGTGGGCATGCAGCACGATGTACCGGCTGGCGTTGCGCACCTCTAGCTGCACGTTCACCTCTCCGCTGAAGGTGAAGTTCTCCATGAAGGCGCTCAGCATCAGGTTGTAGTGCAGCGGCCGCAGGTGCCGCGGCAGCCGTGGCCGGGCCCAAGGCGGCAACTCCTGCCGCCGCTGCCACTCCTCCTCCTCCTCCTCCTCCTCCTCTTCCTTCGCCGCTTCCCCGCCCCGCGCCTCCTCCTCCGGCTGGCCGGGGGGCTGCCCCGCACCGGGTGGCTGCCGGGCCGCCCCCGAAAGGCTCCCGTTGCCGCTGGCCCGCGGCGGGCCGTCGGCGGCGGCGCCGCACTCCTCGAAGCGGACGCTGAGCAGCACGGCGATCATGGTCACCGCCAGCAGCGCTAGGATGGAGACGGCGAAGCCCAGGACCAGCCGCTTGTGCACGGTGATATGCCTCTCCGTGGTGCGGGGTCTTGGCCCCGCCGCCTCGGCCCAGGGTCCCGGCGTCAGTCCCCGGCTGCCGTTCCGCAGGGCGGCCTCCTCCTCGATCATCATGGGGGTGACGGGCGGGCGCTTCTCCCGCTTCTCCTCCAGGGCCATCACGGCAGCGCCGCTCCCGCCTCCCACGAGGCCGCCGCCACCCGAGGGGGCCCCGAAAGCATGGAAAGCTCCGAGGCAGGGGGGCTCTCAGCCCAGGTGGGACGCACCGCCCCTCACTTCCCAACAAGCCGCATCACCCTGGCCGCCGGGAGCCCCGCTGGGGAGAGGCTCCCGGTCGGGGGGACGGGACGAGGTCGGGTCAGGTCGGGCAGGAGGCGGCGGGCGCTCTCCGCCGTTCGGTCGCCGGGGCCGCGCCGCGCAGGCAACTTGTGCGGCTTCTGCGGGGCACTTCAGCACATGCCGCTGAGCACACCTCGGCGCCAAGGGGGAGGGCTCTGCCGCCCCGGCCCCCCCGCTAGCACCGCCGACCGCAGGGAGCTCTCTTTTCCCCGCGTCCCGAGTCGCCGGGGCCGGGGTCGGGCTCCTCGCCCGGCCCCAGCAGCACCCGAGCCATGCGCGCCCCGGGGGCGCCGCCGCGCAGGTCGGGCCGTCCCCGCGGGGCTCGCCCGGCACCGGAGCGGTGGCACCGGACAGCGGCGTGAGCCGGGCCCGTCCTCCTCTTCCTGCGAGCGGGTCGGGCTCCAGAGAGTCGCTCCTCGCGGCTCCTCTTATTTTCTCTTTCCTGTCTCCTGCAGGTACAAAGCAGTCTCCCGGCTGGCTCGAGCAGAGGCGGCTATATATAGGCACTGGGGAGAGGCGAAGGAAGGAAAGGGATGGGAAGGGGGGAGAGGCGGGCAAGCCCCGCCGCCCCTCGGCTTCAGCGGCTGCTCCGGCTGCCGGCGGTGACGGCGGCGCCCCGGGGGAGCGGGCGGGGGCGGGAGGCGGGGGCGACGCGGGGATGAGGGAGGCTTTTCTCCGGTGTGTCACACGCGGCGGCTCCGGGGGAGGTCGCTGAGGCGGCGGCGGGAGCCCCGGCCGGGGCGGGCGAAGAGCGAGGGCCGGGCAGCCGCCGGGGACGGGGCGGCTGCAAAGCCTCCGAGCCGCAGGACTGCCCGGGATTACACGCAAATGCGTGTGCTCGCCACATAAATATTGAACGCCCTTACTGTGTCGTATTTATAGAGACTTAATAAAAAGCCGCCGACTACGTGTTTGGACGACAACAGTGCTGTCATACTAACGTGGGGATGGAGCTCAGAAAAGGATAAATACTCCTACTTAAATCGATAGGATTAATATGCCGAGAAAAAAATCGCTCCGTAAGCTCTGGCTGGAACTCTCAGAAATCCCTTTGCCGTTCCTCCACGGACCCAGGACTGCCAGTGCTGAACCCCGCTCCTCAGCTGGAGGGATTTTAAGGATATGTTAAATGCTGCCTGGGGTAATACAGCAACGCTTCGCTTGAGTAGCCCTTGGAGCGAGCCTCGGTCTGGAAAACTGAATCAGCCCACTTTTTCCACCTGTCCCCAAACTTTTGCGTGTAGGGACTGCAGAAACACAGAATTAATATATACAGCGAGGATGTAGATCAATGTCTGAAAGCACCTCTGTTCCCCTTATTTTGCTTGCATATGTCAAAACCTGCCTCTGTTCATTTTCTTTTTTGAAGCTCTTTAGCTCCAGTCTTGTAAGTAGTTACAGATGTCTCTATCCACGGCATTCAGTCCTGTGGAATCTACAGGAATACGTGCTGTACGTCAAGTTAAATGCATACATGACAATTTGCAGGATAAAGGCCTTATTTTCCATAGTGTAGAAAAAAAGAAAAATAAAAATCAAGTCCTACACTTCTTTCATAAGCCAAGCAATTCTGCAGAGTTTCATGAAATGTGATGTATTAGCCATTTCACTTCAAGAGGAAATGCCTGATCTGTTTTCCCTGAATCTATGACATCACTCAAACCAATTTTGTCTAACGATTGCTAGTTTAAATATAAGGAATTTACTATCTTCCGTATATGCTCCTTATATTTCCTTATATGTTTCTATAGAAGGATTGTATTTAGCTCTACTGTCCCTGGAAGGAAATGAGCACAGTCTAAAAAATGTTTGTGATCTTAACTATTCTTAATTTTAAGTATGGTGATACACTTGCTAATTGTGTTTGTACATCCTAGGAGGACTAAGATTTTGCTCCATAACCAGCATTCCCACATATTTCCTCTGGTCATATTTGACTGCCCATATATTACAACAGGGCAAAGAACAAAAACGTTTTATTATCCGACAATAGCCTTCATTATTTACTGACTAAAGTTTGAGGCAGAAAGGTAGAAAACTATGTGATTTGGGGAAAAAAAAAAAAGAAACAAACTGACACAGCAAACTAACATCTAAAGCTACGGGTTTAAAACGTCAGTTTCTATATGTTTCATTAAACCCTTTAAAAGTGGGCACAAAAGGAAGTGTCTGAGTGCTTTTAAGATTTTGTATGCAAGCTGTCAGTATCAGGCATTAGTAAGATAGGCAGTGTTTCCCTCTATCGCTCTCTGCATTTGATTTTTAAGTTATGTTGTTCCCATCAGCAGTGCATGGAGACATTCAGGCAAAGATGTGATTCAAGAGTAGAAGTAGCCTAAAATACAGTGGAACAGTATGTGTCATTTATAAATATTTTTAATTTTTAATCACATTTTTAATTAAATACAATTGAATAGTTACAGCTTTCACAGTTTAAGGTTTTTGTGAAGCCTTCTCAGAAAAGCAGTGAGTGGCAGGCAGTTGGGCTAACCAGCCCTGCCACTTAAAGGGGGATGTACCACTGTGTGTGTGACAGCACGGGAACATCATTCTGGCCTTCTTGATGTACAAATAACAACCTCAGCCAAGGGAGTCAGTCACACAACTTGGCTTTGAGAATATTGGTCTATAAATTGAAGGGCCAGTACTGGGAAAGGGTACGTAAAAGGTTTAAGGTGCGTGCTAGTAAGAAGCCATGAGGCTGACTCCTTTTAAGCCAAGTTGAAATAGCACTCAAAATACTGGCGTAAGGCATGAGTGATGGGAGTTAAGGCTGTTTATATTCACCTCCAACTTTCGTCATTGCTCAAACGGAGCAGTGAGAGGTTTCCAACCCCTCTCCACCTTTCTTTGGGCTTCTTGTCAGTCTGGAGACTTACAATAAGAAGGTTCAGCTAGGTACTGTGTTAAATAGCTCATGTCCCTCAACTCATCCATCATTCTAAAACTTCACATTACTAGATTAACCTCTTTTTCATATTAGTAATGACAGGTTTCTAAAACATAGCTTGACCAGATACAGGTCAAGGGAGGTATTAACTTACTAATTTGTTCTCAAATGCTACTCTCTGCATGTAGTTCTGTGTACAGACTGATATATAGCCTTTTACTGAGAAAATACAAAGGCATGGGGCTCCCAAAAAACAACGTGTGTACGTCTGGGGAAGATCCTTGTTTTTTCATTTGTCCACAGTTACAAACATAGATGTGGAATGCAACTCCTTTGGTCTTTCTGCAAAGACTGTTGGAAAACACATCAAATCATTGATCATTTTTTCAGTAAAATCCTGATGATGACTCCCTGTTGTTCAAAATTTCCCATAGGCTATCAACATGTTGTATGCAATCTCATTTTATGAGCTTATAGCTTAGGGTTTCACATACTCATACAAAATATGAGTATGTCTCACCTTAACAGAATTGCTGTGAAGATGGCCCTCCCTAGACAAGTATCAGAAGAAACATGTATATACTTCATACAGCACAGTTTCCAATTCTATACCAGCTTGTAGCAGGGCTAGTAAAGAGCTGATGAGGGATCCCCATAAAGCTGTAGTTTATGTTAAGTTAAGATTGCACACAACACCTCTCAGTATTCACACTGGTGCTTTACAGTCTTGGGAGAAAAACTCTGTAAATGAGCAACCTCACTATATATCATGCAGCTGGGTACAGCTCAGCCAAACTGGGGATCAGGACATTACAGTTTTCTGAGTTAACCCAACTATTGCTGCTTTTTAACCCGAGTAATCCATCCTTCATTCATCTGGGTATAGCAGAGGTTTACAGACAGACTTTATCGTACTGACTCCATTCACAAAAAAAGCCGAACCAACCAAACAAACTTAAAACAAAAAACAAACAAACAAAAAATCCCAAATATGGTAAGGGGCTCAAAAAATGTCCCTCTATGCAAAGACAAAAATCAATAAGAATTTATATTGGGAAGAATTACAGGGGGAAAATACTGCATCAGCCCACATCAGTCAGTGCTCCACTGATCCTTTCAGCCTCATTCAGGCATTTCTCTGGTCATAGTTGAATTCTCCTTGCATACTTCAAAGTCAAGGTTACCCATAGGTCTTAACCCGTCCTGTTTAAGTCCTAAAGTGGATTACAATTCATAGCCTGCAAACAGATTGGTCAAAAAACATCAATAAGGTGACCTCTGAAAGTATTATGAACTATTCACTTCTCACAGATCCATGTGGCTGTTACTTAAAGATCAAGCATGGGCTGACTGTTTCCAAGCCACACAGGTTACCAGCAAAGCAAAGAGGAAATTATCAGTTCATCATCATTGGCTTTTCAGTTATGACTAATTCCCCAAAGAAGTGACGCTGCCATACAGAGGACAGATGAGTCCTCTTGAGTCTTACAAATAGGCCAAAGGAAGTGGATTGGGACAGTGGTCCAACTTTTGGTGGTTTTGGGGTTGGTTTTTGTTTAGTTTGGTTTTTTTTCCAGAAGACATTTTTGGTAACATGTCAGGTTTAACATATGGCACTGGGGAATACACCTTCTGTTTAGTTTAAAAATTGCTGCTAAGAAAAATGCTATGGGAAAGACTTTCTAATTAAAAGTGAAAACACTGGATTGTAAAACAAGCTGACACACAGTGATTTGTGCTGGCTTAAACATACAAAGAAAAGCAACATTCCTTCCATTGTTTTCTGCTCCTTCACCCGCATGTCACCTGTATAAATGACCTTCTTTCTTACTTGAGTTCATTGGCATTAAGTGCTATTTATGTTTAGTTTATAATTAGAGATGTCCAGATGACTAGGTAAGGCTTTATCTTGGACAGGTTTTGTTTTTCCTTTTCTAAAGGAACAGATATATGAGGAAGGGGCTTGGTGCTGGTCTGTGCTGTGAGTAAAGTCCTATCTAATGAGAAGCTGGAAGTTTGCAACAGGATAGAGAGGCTCCCTAGTAATCTGGATCCTTCTCTTCACCTCCTTCCTTTCTGTCTTATCATCACCTCTTTGTTTTTTGTCACCTCTCAAGTTGGAAGGAACATCAGAGGAGGCATCAATAGAGCATTGCTTGTGCACCACCAGGCCCCCAGTGACCCCCTGCTGCTTCCCATTCACCTTGTGCTTTGAAATCATACCATCACCACCCTTTGTTGTGAAATTTTCTTCCTTTATATTTCAATCCTTTTAAACTACTCAGTACTGTCCTACAAAGTCATAATACTCTCTTTTCCCCCCAAAACTCAGCATTTTCTTTCTCAAGTTTTAGGATAAAAATATCTACTTTCATATGAGAAATAAACATTTTAAATTTTCAATTTAGGTGGCTGAGATATATTCTTTTCCCCAGATGTTCTGTTTTCATGTTTATCCACATCTCCTCAGCAACTGATTTTTCTTTTCTTTGTTTCATTTCTTTTTCTTCATTTCAGCAGTAATTTAAGAAGGAAAGCAAGTATCCTCATTCTCCACTAGCAAGTTTTAGTTAAAGTATATTTCAATATCTTTACAACATGAGGATTTTTTTCAGCGTTTTTAAACACAGCTTCTTGAAGACATTTTTTTTCCATGCATGAACCATTTCAGTTCCACAAGTTCAATAATGCCATGTTGTTAGTAGTGGAATGCATAGCATAGATATAATACTGTTTGTGTCTTTCACTGAATAATTACACTTAAAACTGGCTAATTGGAATCAATTAGTAGTAAGAAGTTAGTCTCAGGGGGAGAAGAAGAATTATTTATGGAAACTCCAGATTATGTAAGGAACCAACATTTCCACACCTAGATTGTGTCTTATCTGCTGCACTTTTTCATTAAAAAATACAAGGACCATGGTAGTGAGCAAGGCAAGTGTTTACTTCCATTAAAATTTAGATTAAACCACATTTTTTAAAACATCTGTAGATAATCTCTTCATTCATTTAACTCTAAAATACAGACTTCTGATACTGGATTTCAATACAGGATTTCAGTACAGTTTATTGCATTTTGTAAAGCATTGTAAATATCCCGTGCTCTTTTGCTTCTGTCAGTATCCCATTCCCAGGGCAAAAATACGGATGTTTCCTCACAAGTCTCCTGATTCAGCTAAGCTAGAGCACTCCAACTTATGCAGGAATACCTGTGCTTTACAATTGCCTCCTCAGGCCCATATTTGTGTCCAGTAGACATTATATGAATATGTGAATGTATTTTGTCAGCTCCACCGTAACCATTTGCCTCCTGCTACAGACTCCCTGAGTCCTTACAATCCCTAATTGTAAGGATAAGAACTGATCTTCACCTTCACTCTTCACTGATCACCTACACTGATCTTCACAATCAAAATACCATAGGGATTTGTGATTTGCCAAATGTCTTGGATAAGCATCAAATAGCCAATTTTTGCAGAAATGTGGCCAAAATTTAACAGCTGTGGGAAATACAGTCCACAACAATCCTTCAAGAAGAATGATCTGTAAAAACAATCACAAGCATCTACAAACAGAATCACTTTGAGATTCCTTAGTCCAAATGCTGACTGATCCGAAATTTTCTCTGAATAAAGACTGTAAGGAAAAGGTCAGCATGTGTTTAAGGTTGCTGTGATTTTATAATTGATTACAACAAAGCATTTTGGTACATGCTGAAATATGGCTTTCTTTGGGCTAGCCTTTAAAATGCAACAAGCGCCAAAGGGGAATCATAAACAGGGGGGGACAAATTATGAAGGGGAAGAGGAGTTCAGCTGACTGGGGAAGATCATTTGCCTCAGTGCAATTCTTGGCCAAAATTCGTCTGGGTTTGATTTTACTGAGATCCAAAGGGTTGGATACTTCCATTTCCTTACACAATGAATAATGTGAACCAATCAAACAAGGTCTTTGAATGTAGAATACCAGTTATTGATTAAAAAACAAAACCAAAAACAAGACAAGTAACTGTTCACAGTGATAAAACTAATCTAAATGCATCAGCAGCACTTAAACTTTAGCCTATGTTTGAAATACATGAAAATATCCTACTTAGTAATAATTCTAGATTCCATTCTTTCAAGCCACCTGTGGGTCACTCTTGATTTCCACATTGTAAATTTGCAATTTCATTAAGCATCAAAATACATTACCAATATATCTGATCATTTGATGGGCCTCAGAGCACACTACCAGGTATTTTGTAACACCACTCAACTCATAGAAAATATTTCATTATAGTTATAAGGGTTTTTTGTTCTTAATGCATTGGTACTATTCTGAGTTTGTCTCTGCAAGTAAACTCCTGCCCCCTATCGCCCTTAATGGTGCTGATGCTATAGGCACACATCTCAGAGGGATTAAAAATATTATAGCTATTTTGGCTATAAAGAGATTACTCAGATGCAATGTTTTTCATTATGTTCGGGTCATCAGTCTCAAGAACAGTCATGGCTGCTACTTTCTTGCTAGAAAAGTGTTAATCTGACCACTCACGTATAAGTGGGATCTCAAAAGGAGTTTCACAATTAAGATGTTTTTGGTGAGAATTCATACCCATCATCAAAGTGGGAAGATTTAACCCCTGTTGGTATAAAATTCGTTATCACAGAACCCTATGTTTCAAATGATTTGTTTATGAAATAAGACCAGAGCGCTGAACAGCAAAGGCAGAAAAATTAAACAATCGAAACATTCCAGTAGAAAATTCATTCACATTGTAGACAATAAATAATTCCTTGTGTCATATCTCTTACCAACATGACTAATGACTGAAAAGAAATTTTCAGGTTTTAGTTCATTTGAATTCCTTTATTCCTTAGAGAAGAAAATTAATTAACTACATTTTGATCACAATTATCCTCCTTAAGATTCTGGAGCTGTGATAAGTAGACGATCTACATCTCATTCATTCTCTTAAAAACTTAACTTTTGATGTGGGACAGGGGCAATGAACCATCTTTGCTGCTTTAAGGCTTTTCGCAAAATAAAATTTAACTGACAATAAAGGAAGCGTGCTCCTAATTAAAATAATATTGATTCAGCATATGGTATTTTGCCTTTGGTTTTCACTTTTTATTAGCCAAGTTGTCACTTTTCTCTTTAGTGCCACCTTGTGGGTCAGCCAGTTATGAAAGCACAAAAATCTCTCCTGCACTAAAAATAATTGGATCTGGCATTCAGAGCATCATGGGGAAAGGGGGAGGTTGAGGTTTAGGGTTTAGAGTTTCTCTTTTTTAAGGAAAAAAACCAATAATGTATGAAGAAAATTGTTTCTATTCATTTATAATAGATATGCAAGAAGACAGGACAATCTCTCTGGGATTGAAAGTAATGGGATCTACAAAAAAAAAAAAAATCAATGTTCATTTACAGGATAATCATCAAACTTACCTTGGAAAATGTAAGTGGCAACCTCTGACTTGTGTGATTTTGCCACAAGAAAAATGCTTCTGTATCTTACTGCCATTATTTTTGCAACACCTTTTCAAGAGAAGTAAAGCTAGATAATTGTAAACTCCCACTAATCCTACTTTCAGAAAAGATAAATGATCAGATACAGCATCATAACATACGTGCTTGTGAAATTCAAGGGGGATTTGCACACACCAGCTTCAGATTCTCCTGATAAAGCACAGAAATTCAAAAACATATCTAAAAATTAAAAGTGTCAGGGGACATGTGTAGTGCAAAGGACATTCAGATCAAGACTTGGCTGCACTGTGGTGACAATAAGTTTTTTCTAATACTGCACTAATAACTCAGCTGTCCCCTCACCTTACAGAATGGCACAAACACATCCTCATTCATTACTTGAAGGAATTATGGACAGTGGAATTATGGTCAGTTTGTCTTCTTGAAAGGAGCAGAGAGAATGTTTGTGATATCTCATTTTTAAAGAGCCCCTTTTGTTACTTTTATTAATCATTTTGTTGGTTTTCTTAATGCTGGCAACTTTGAAAGCTACAAGAAAGAAGTTTTTCTGTTATAAGCCCCCAAATAAAACATCTTCATTTTATTCTGCATACACATTAAAAGCACTTTAAGCTTACAAATTCTGGTTTTTAGCTAGCCAGCTCCTTTGCATTCTCTCTTACTAAACAAAGATTTATAAAGGAAAATACGTCATCCCTGAAAATCTCTTAAATTTGATCAAGTAGTCATATATCAGATAATCTTGCTGGTAAGGAGAGGGGTGATTTTAAATAGTAGCTGTAAGGTAAACATATGCAGGTATTCTTCCCAAGAATGCCAAGGCTGTTGAAGGATTAAAAAAAAAGGGTTTTTTCATATGCAAGGACCACTTTTTTTACAATAGTGCATGCATCGAGCCCTGGCAAAAGGCAAAGCCCCTCCTCCTCCAAGGTTTTTTTGTATCTTCTCTCTCTCCTCCCCCACTCTCTCTGGCCCAAGGGGGCTTTGTACATGTCTGTAAACATATTATCCCTCTCCATACCAGAGAGCAAGGCTGAGAACTTCTCTTGCAATGCTGGGCAGGGGGAAAGCATTGAAACCGCCTTTGATAAAGAGCCACCACTTTAGGCAGAAAGCCTTCCCAGTAAAATGAGTTCTAACTTCCCATTACAAATTCTTCCAGAAATGTATCTATTCCTACAGTAGCTCTTGAGTTGTACTGAAATCAGATTTCATCCTTAAGATATAGGATCAGAACAAGTGATAGAAAATATAACACAGTGGAAAATGCAGTTTCCCATGATCATATATAGCCATTACTTAGATGGAAAGAGACTAAGGAGTTGCACAGGAGCATATGCCCAATAGGGCATTGAGGTTCAGTGACATTTTCCAAGGGTGAAAAGCCCCGTAAACTCTCCTACCAACAAGTAGGTAGGTGTCCAGCAATTTCTCTGAGTCTTAAATAAGTTCAAACACAGTAAAATCAGTTCAAGCTGCCAACAGGCAGCTCACTAGCCCAGACTGTAGAAAACTCAGCAACTGACTTCCCAGTACAGTCACAGCCTTCTTCCATAACCCCCGTATTCCTGTACCCTTTGCTAACGTCATCCCTCCAGACAGTGCAAAAGCCTTTGAGGAAAAGAGCTGTTAATGACTGTATGGTGTCTGGATGCTACATCTCATGAAAACACTGAGATAGCAATGTCTTGGACAGCCTATCATGTTCCCAAATTTGCTGTGAGCTGAAAAGCCACCCACTGCACAACACTGATGGGCAAATGCTTCTCTACTGAGAAGACGAAGGGGGGAAAGGAGTTGCAATCAGGTTGAGTGAAGAATGACACACAACAAGTGAGAGAGGTTTCACCCTGTGCTCACATCTCAGCAATTGCTGAGGATACAGCTGTAGAGACAGCTGTCTCTGCATGACTCCACAATGCATCAGTTATTCTTATCACTCTTTTCCCTCCCAAACCTTCACATAGACCAGACTATGATCAGTTACCAGATGCTTCTACATAGTTACCAGCACCAGAAAACATACACTGGTAACCTGCCTCTCTGAAAGTTGCACTTGCTGGACTGAGAAATGGCCACATGCTTAAAAATGAGATTTGAATATATGTGTGTGTGTGGGGGGGGGTTATACACATGGAATCTTGAAATTCTGAAAAAGCATCAGTGAAGTTTAAATGGTGAGAGTGAGTGTAGTGGCATAAAACAAATACTCTAAAGAAGAAAGTAATGGGATACCCAGGACTGCAACCATTGTTCACACAGAAGGTCCTTGTACTATTTTGGGAAAATACTTAATAGAACCGCATTCCATTTTCTATGAGGGGTTTTTAGCCTCTGCTGCATCAGAAACAATATACATGCACCACCAGCTATGCTTCTGCCAGGTCAGTCTCCTACGAGACACGCCAAGTGTGATGCCCCACAGCCCCAGTTGGGTGCGGTCCGACCATCTCACCAGCATCTACGCTCACAACTAGCCAGGTCCCACAAGTCAAACAGTGACAGAATCCAGACCCCAGTTTTCAGGGATGTGCCCATCTTGCCTGCCCCACTCCTCAGACAGATGTTTTCTCATATACCTCCCTTCCTAAAGAAGCTGCTCAATTTGCTTTTGAGAAGATATGTACATAAACAATTTCATACAGTTTTATTTGAAATGCAAGTTCTCCAGACCCCAGGAAATTCCAATTTTAACATTATATGCATATGCAGATGGCAAACTTAATTTTCCTAGACTGCAGGATAGAGAAGACTAGCAGTGTCACCCTGCTTCAGCAAACACCAGAGCCTTGCCTTTGCAGTATTTTTAATATGTCTATATAGCACAGCATCACCTGGAAGAGCTGTGATCCAGCTGGGGTAAGCAGGTTTAGCTGCTTCAAACACCATGCTGTTCAGACTGTTCCAACATGTTTTTCAGCAAGATCACTGCTGCAAGAGCAAGCACCACACAGTTGTCACACAGTGCTGTCATCAGAGGTAGCCTCAGGGTCTCCGCAGAGCACCAAGCTGTACTGCCACAGCTCAGTGTCACTAAGACAACGTAAGCCCACTCTAAGCAGCAGAAGCCTGCTGTACATGCTTGCAGTGAAGACAAGCATCCCCAACCCATGCCACCTTATCCTACCATAGCGGTACCATCCCTCACAGATAACAAATAGCTCAAAGCCATACCCATTACATGCAAGGGGTTGCAGACTCAGTTATGAGCCCCTACTCTAACTCCAGACACTAGCCTAGCCCATTCAAGTGGGAGCAGGGATTTCCATAACTGTTCTTTCCTGCTAGCTTTAGAGCAAGCAATAGCAGATCATCCCTCCATACCTCTCCTTCTTCTGTTGCAACTTCCTAGCTCCCTGCTTGGCAGTCTTCCTCTCCACATAGCTTTTCCCACTAGTCCTGTCAGCCTGTATCTCTGAAGCCTCTCCAGGGCAGCCTGCAGCCTCACCGTTTGCTGCTCCATGATGCCCAAGCAGCTGTCTCTTACAGCAGCTGGTTTAGATCCACAGCTTGATCTCAGCTAGTGGAGGTAATAAAGCTGTTCATTAACCCTTTCTTAAGCTACAGGCAGGCATGGTGTACTTATTGCATCTCAGTAACTGAGAGGTTTAGGAGCATCTGTAGGTTATCATCCCACATATGGGCCAGTACGAAGGAGTCCAGGTGCCAATGGGCTTTACAGACAGATCTTTACCAACAGCAGAAGGAAGGTTAAATCCAGGTGAGATTTTGGAAGGAGTGTCTTCTTTTTACGAATATCCTTTTGTCTTCCTCTCCTCCCCAAATCTGATGCTTTTTGCTTCAACCACTTCATCGTACTTTAACTCCCCTGTCAGTGTCCAGATATGTCACCTCAGTTTTAGTCTCCATTCCTCAGACGACTCATCACAGCATCAATCTCCTGGAACACCTCAGTGCTGAAAATCATAACGTGACATTTACAAATAAAATTTTTATGTGAGATTTCCAATGACATCTCAGATCTCAGCACAAGGGCCTAACCGTCTTTGTACAGCAAAAATATAGCAAAGTGAATTTTTTTCTGTAGTTTTGATTCTGAAATGCATCATACCAGAGTACAGTTTAAATATAAACAGAAAACACTGCTCAGTTGTCTCTCAGAATTAACTTTCTCAAGAAATATTTTTAAGGCTCACAAATCATGTGCAAGGTCTTTTTCCAAAGGAGAATTTTTCTTGAATCCATTTAGTAGTTGAAGGTTGTGTTATATGTCACTGGAAAGGTAATTTTTCCTAGTTTATGAAAAATGCCTTGAATTTGACTTTGCTGTCACAGGGGAATAATGATATCTATACAGGTAATAAACTGGCACCCAGAGATTGCTATTGGTAGCTTTGCAAGAAGTATACAATTTTATGGAGGATGATAGGAAGTAATGGGGTAAATTAATATCAAATACGCAATTTATTTCTATAATGTCTACATGACTCAGGTTTCCAGCATTTGTAATATTCTTTTAAATATTAATAGTTAAAGCATAACAAACAGAAGATCATTTTAGAGGAACTAATGCACAGCTCTGTAAATTCAGTAAACGATGGCTATTAATGTTCTCTTTTGTCTTCCAGACAGAAAATCAAAGCTATTTAAATTAAAGGATGCATATAAAATCAATGTATGTTGATAAGGTGTGCACATTAACGACAATGTTTGCAAACATTCTCTGTAGCTTGCATATATAATCTTCTCTTTCTGGATAGCTGAACACATTAGCTGGCCTCATCAAGAGCTCCTTAAATTATTTTTTTCCCTTTGTTTTCTTTAAATTATTATTTTTTAAGCTTGTATGGTAGAAGCCTAGAGGAGGCTGTAGTGGCACAGGTGTTACAGTGTCACAACCACATGTGCTCTCGGATGAGTGGGATGTACCCATACAGCCTGTTTGGTCAGGCTGAGGCTGGGAGCTGAGGAAGCTGGATCATGATGCTGAGCTAAGATTTGGACACAGGGAGGCCCCACAGCTGAGGCCAGCCAACCTTCACCCCACTGCCAGGGAATGACCACCGCCAGTCCCCTGCCTCTAGCTAAGACCCCCGCCAGCCCACGGGGTGCTTCCTGATGTGACACCCCTGGGCAGTTGGTTACAGCCATGGCGTTCATCACCAAATGGTTGGAGCATAGGGTAGCAAGTCAGGCCCCCATGCCTTAGCTGGAGGCAGCCGATCACCATTCATATGGTGTGCAAGTCTCATGGCATAAGCACTGGAGATTGAGTCCAGGGTGAGAGGAGCACAGTGAAGGTGCTGGCTGAGTGGAAAACAGGCAAGCAAGAACACAAATGTAGGCTGAGACTATGATCAAACATGCAAAATAGGCCTAGATTTAGCTTAAGAAGTGATTATTGAAATCCTATGTGGTGTACTGAACACGCAGTCTTGGCTCATGACAGCTACAGTAGAGATTTAACAAACTAAAAAGAAGCAAGAATAAACTGGTGATTTTTTTTAATTATTATTATCTATCTATTCAGTACATCCATACTTGCACCCACATTGTGTAATTAAAATCAGTTAGATTAAATCCAGAAAATGATCCATGTAACCACTATCCATTCCACATGGAGTGGTCCAGCTAAGCCTTGTAGCTGGCTCCACAAGCCTCAGTCTTAACATTCATCATATTTAGCTGTGGTCTATGCAGGTGTAAAAATCCACACACACCAACTTGCAACAAGTTCAGAGGCCAGACCTCCAATGCAGAACATTTGTCCCTAGGCCCTCTGCTATCAAAAATATTATGGAAAGAATGAAAATAGAATGAGATGGCCTTTTGTCCATCAGTAAGTCATTGAATCAGAAGGAATCCAAAACATCCTGGGAAGCCACCTTGACAGAACCAAAACAGAGGACATACAAGGCATCGTTCCTCAAAAAAACGGGGCTCTGTTGGCTGTGGGCAATGGCACTGCAGGATGTCATTACTGGGGCATGCACAGAAAGGCACTGACACTGAGGTAGCTCCCCAGAGCAGAAACTTCCCAGCAGGTTTTGGGGAGGGCTTCATCCCAAATACACAGAAGATAAACACATATCAACAGGAAGAATCTGGGTTTTTCAGTTTCTGCATGGACTGAAGTCCCTTTTACTTCAAAGCAAATGTTTCCCAAATAAAAACCTCAGAATTGATCTTCTGAAGAGCTTCTGTCATATAAATAATTCCACCTTAAGAAAACCATGACAGGTCTATTCATCTGTGGTCAAATTTACTGGAAATATCTGAAACACGATACGTATTTTTCAGTGAGATATTCAGGAAAAAAAGTTCCATGTTTCCATGTCAGCACTAAAGCTTAAGAATTTTATTCCTGGGATAACCAGGAATGCTCTGTTGCCTCCCAAACTTGAGACCAGCCACATGAGCAAAATATTGGATCTCACTTTCAAAGGTGCCACTTTAAAAGAGATGGTTTGACAGGAAAGTTGAATCAGCCCTTCTCTCCTTGGCAAGGTGCCTACTGTGGTACAGAAAAAAGGGTTACACCTGTTTAGAAGCCAGATGAGCCAAAAGGCTTTTTGCAGAAATAGAAAGGGATGCTCAATAAGAATGAGAACCTGAATCATTATTGTCAGGAGCTTGACAGGGTGGTAGGAACAGGGGCACAATGGAAAAGTCACAGCTGCATAATCAATGCCATATCTAAGGCATATCACAGACTGCAGTTTATTTTATTGCTGTCTTCTTGTACTACCTCCCCAAACTGAAGATAAGTATAATAATCATCATCTAAAAGAGTATTTTACCCAGTGCCAAATATTGAAAATAATTTCTTGCAAATGACTTCTTGTTCGATAAAGATTAATTAAGGAAATTATGAAAAATATATACTCTTGGGTAGAATATGCTAAATACAAAGAAAACAATGCATCCTTTTGGACAGATTCTGTTGACAATAATCCTGAACACCACCATTTCCAGCAGATATAAGACCTGTCACTTACAAAGTAGCCACTAAATTAAATTGCAGGTTTCTCCATCATCTGTTAAAATGCATTCCTATGGCAAATGTAAAGTTTAAAATCAATTTGAGCTTTGCCAGTGGCTCCAAAATGAACAGTCATGCACATAACTTCATATAATGACATTTAAAGTGTGTACAGATACACCCAACTCACACACACTTTAAATCTTGTATTTAAAAAGAATTGAGGAAAAGTATGAACTATATCGTACACTTTCCCAAGACTGCTACAAGGAATAGCAGACAGTTTAAAGTGAAAACAAAATTATTCTATGCCTTTGGTCACAAACCAGGAAAATATTCGCATTATGTGACCATAAAGCTCTCTATGGACAAAGCAGTATTATTGCAATGGTAATTGTATTTAGCATTCGATTAAAATTTGTGTGCTTTTAATTCTGAGTACAATGTATAAGCAGATATTTTAGGGGAGGAGGGAGAAGAAAGGAGAATCAAACTGTGTCAGATTTAGTATATACAAAGGGTTTGACATAAAATTGTTCCAGTCTTGGTTAGGACTTCTTGGAGCTACTATATGCATGTGTGTAAGTTAATAATGCTAAGGAATACAAAAGCAAACCAGTAGTACCATTAACTTTTCTCTTCATAAATTGAATTATTTCCTCTCCTGCGCCTTTTTATTTGGTTCTTCATAAACCTTTTCTGAATATCTGAGGGGATTATTCATGTCCATTAATTTTCTAATTTTATCTGTCAAATATACTCTCCAATTTCTTTTACTTTTTAGTATGACTATGCACAAACACACAGATCACTGGAAATTGCTTCTGGAGGATGCTATAATAGATGCTTGTCAGGTATATAATATGAAAAAATGTTTGTTTATTTCTCCATGTAATCTAACACAATTAGGATACTACAAAATAGAATATAATCTGTGTCCTGAGTCTCCTGAGGTCCTCTGAAGAACCTGAACACTATGCAATTCTTTACTTTCCCTTAAATACAGAATCTGCCATTTTTTTTCCAAAGGAAGTTATTATATCTTGATTACCAAAAAATATTTTACAGGAAGTGTTTTCTCCTCAGCAGCATTAAACCTTATTAGCCTTTGGTAATGGTCTTTTCTAAAGGGCAATTAATGTGTGATCGTTAGCTGCTCCAAGGCAAACTGGACAGTCGTTTTAATGTATAAGCAAATTGCATAAAAAACCCTTTATCTTTGTGATCAGGTTTCTCACTAGTGCACGTTTCACTAGCTGTCAGCACCCTGGACATGTCAACTGGCCATCAACCATCCTTTGGCACAGGCTATCTGAAGCCCTTAAGATGGACAACTTCTCAACTGCGCTAGTTTTGAAATCCAAAATAGTGATTATGCAATTCTTAGAGATTTCAGTAGTAACAAGTCACAAAGTGAGAGAATCTGGGATGAACCAGAGTGGTAGAAGGGTCAACTGAAAATAATTAAGATGTCTTTCTGCATAGCTGCTTGGTCCAAACCTCCGTGGGTCAGAGGAGACATTGTAAACTCATCATTGTCTCTTTGCTTTTGGAATTAGTTTTGTTGGCATGATCAGATTGTAGGAGGGCAAGCATGAATCATGTAGTTGTACTCATCAAACTACCAGGCTTAGTGCTTAGTCTGATCAATGAGGAGTGAAGATCGAAACTGTCCTCAGCATGACTGACTTCCAGGTCAGGTGTTTGGAAAAAGGATGATGTTCTATGTAGCACAACCCTGCTCATTCACCTGACTACCAAAACTTCATATGCACCTGCACACACTGACAAAGAGCATGGGGCTTACTCTTTGCTTTACTTTTGTAACTTCAATCCACCGAGCTGGAAGAAAACTGATAGTACGTTTCTTTTACTTTCCAGATGAAAAGTCTACACAATTATGTCGGCATCCTTGAAAAATAATGCTTCAGTTTTATAAAGTATTTCAGAAATCTGAGATTTTGAGCCAATTCCAATATTGGACTTTTGCAACACCCACACCCACCTACCCTGTTATCAGCTTGATACAGTAGCTGCAAAGCAGTGTAGGAAGATAGAAACAACTGCTATTTATTTTGAATACTCTTAGTTGATTTCTTCCTTCTTCTTTATTCTCTCTCTCTTTCAAATGTCTTTTATCATTCTGGGATATGATAATCCACTTTTACAACTTTGTCTCACACCTTTGTTCTTTTTTTCCACCTTTGTAATATAGGTTACACAAGTAATGTGCATTGTGGAATATTAGGCAATTCTCTGTTTCTTTGCTAGGTTAAAGAATGATACGCTTTTTCAATTTATTTTTAGTGAAAGTTAGGAAATGGCAGCTGTATTTGTTTTGTACTATGTAAAATGAATGATAATGCTTTACCAGCTGATTTATTTATTTCTGTTCTTTCCACACTGTTGTATAATGTAAAATGTTAGTCAGGTTTAGCTTGGAAGAACTATACTTGACTATAACAAGTCCTTTGCTTTTCAAATTTAAAAATATAAAAATAAGTAACAGTAATGTCTGGGGAGAATAAACTCTTTCCAAAGGCTTAAATCTACACAGGGTTATCCTAACTATTCCTTACAGATCTATAAGAATGCAGTGAAAGGGATGTTTTACAGGGCTTCGAGGATTATGGAGAGGTTGCTCATCTATCTTCAAATATGTAAGCATGATTAAAAAGAGCTGAACTTTCTTTTATGTTTAAGAAATGGTTTAGAATTTTTTCTGTAATTGCCTTAATGTCAATCAAAATGATATAAAAGTCTTGAAAGGAAAAATGTATAAAATGTATTAAAACAACTCTATTAATAATATATAGATTGACAGAGGAGGTTGTGAGAAGGCTGAGGATGGACATTACAATTTCCTGTCAAAACTCTTCCTGCACAGAGAGTTTTATTCTCATATGACAATACCAAAAATTACTTCTCTTCAACAGATCTTCCAGAAGAGGTGTCAGAGGAAGTAAGACAACTATACTACAGTCAAAACCATAGATTTGCTGCAGTACTGCTACAGTCATCTTAGCGATGTTGTTATCTCTGTGCTCATGGGACTCTGGCCTGGGTACCGAAGAGCTAATTTAAGTGCAGCCTATATGTTTATACTCAAAACTTTGATACTAAACACTTCCCTGGAGCATGTGTTTTCCCAAAAAAGATTCAGATCCATATCTCCCAAAATAAATCATAAGATAATATTCTCTCCCTGCATATGAACATGTGGCTTTCAATACCTCCAAAGAGAGGAGGGTTGGCCCTCTGTTTCACACACCTTGGCTGGAGGCTCTATCCACTTTTGTCCTTCTGGTTTTAAGAAAAACAAGCATTGAAAGAACTGTGAGATGTAAGACGTGCCATTTGGACTTCCCTCTCCTGCACAGTTCCTCACTAGCTAGCTCCACATTCTGACCTGTTTCTTATGAGGTCTTCTGTAGATTCTGAGAATTTATCCTTTTTATAGTAGCCTGAGCATCTATCCAGAGCATTTGTATACACAGACATTTGCAAAGTGGGAGTACTTTTATGTATTAGTTTCATGGCAATTTCAAGACATATGATACCTTTATCCTTACCTGTTTTCTACTTATCACTAAGTGGTTACACATATATTATTTTCAATTCCTTAGCAATTACATGAATTAAAAGCTGGTGAACAGTGCTCATCCCTGTTTACCAGCAAAGCTTTCATTAGTCTTCCTCTCACCCAGCCAACAATGTTGCTGAGTTTAAAAATGTGAAGAGGGCAAAAAATTCATGCTCAGATATCTCGAACATTTATTTTCGGTCTTAAATGTAAATTATAGCTAAACACAATCATTTTCAAATGTGCAAAAAAAGCACAGGGTTTACTCTGTAAGTATGAGGTCTTGACAGTACTCTTTCAGTGATGATATAAACATTGTTCATGTGATACGATAATATACAAAAAATACTTTCCTGGAAGCAAGGTATACCTTTCACTGAAGGTGAAAGTACAGTTTCTAGCCTAAAAAGAAACTATTTATAACTTCTACCATAAAGGCTCCATCTTCACATCTCACATGCTGACAACTGTCAGCTCAAATCTGATGAAGTTCCAAAGAAAAGTTATGTTGTGCTATTGGGCAATCCTGCAAAGTGGATCTTGAAGCAGAAAACTGGCTCCATGTGTCTGAGTCATGCATCGTCAGCGACAAGGATGCTGCAGCCTGAACTCAAGCAGTTTCCCTTCTGACAAAGCACAAAACAGAGATTTATATGGCTCATGCTTCCATGGTAATGGTGGCTCATCAGTGGTAACAAAAGGAAAAAGCAGCAAGCAGATATAGTAGTCAGGAGTCATCCTGATCCCCATCACAAGGGGAGGTCAATTATCCCCTTTGTTCAAAGTGGCCTTTCATAGTTGAGGCAATGCATTTCAAGACTCATTAGAGCATTCAAATACCTCTAAGCATGCTTATTCAAGTAAGGGTTTCTGCTAGAAAGCCCAGAGCTACACCACGGGAGGCAGGACTCTGGAGAATAGGGATGGTGGAAAGGGGCAGGCTAGGGCTACAGGCCAGCCAGCAGCTGACAGCCATGGCTGGATGCATCCAGGTCCTTCCTCCCCCAGTGCTGACTTACAGAGGCTTTCCTGGCTGCAGGTGGATGCTCCTCTCCTGAGGTCTTAGCAAGTCACTTAGGGCTGCTGACATTTTGAATCCAGACCTGCCTCAGGATCTGTGATGAGTTGGCCCTGGCAGAATTGAGTGCCCTGAAAGACACATACTGGTAGCTGCTGAAAATTTTTTAGGATGCTATCATCTCATTTGTTGTGCAAAAAGGCCTACCTCTAGGAGGAGAGAAAACTCCACAGGTTTTGGGTTCCTTTGCTGTCACACCTTTTCAGTCAACAAACTGATTTAAACCAAGCGTGGATCTGAGCTAAACAAAAGCCCCAACAGTCTGATTCTCATAAATGTTTAATGACACTTTGTACCACTCTGTCAGTTTAAAAGGGCCTTGTAGACTTAGTAAACTATTTCTGCATTCCCTGTAATGATTCTGATATTACTTATAAGATATAAAGTAGCATTCATATAAATAAGAGTCAAGACCTAAAATGCAGTCTTTCAAAATTTCTACAGAGAGAAAGAAAAGTACTTAACAACAATCTCATCCAAGAAGATAATTCCACGGCTATGCAATTACCTTACCGTTTACTATGAAAAAATGCCGCCATATTTGTGGCAGTAATTAGCAAGTCAAAGAAAAAGGAAAATACATTAGCATGAAAAGTCACTTGTATATGCACCTGGTTCCCAGGTTAGCTTGAGTTTGGCTTCATCTTTAGTCAGTTTAAAGATTATTGGGTTTTTGCCTACATTCATCTGCAAGTAAGAAGCAGTAAACAATGGTGAAAGCTATAAACTTACCCAATCTTTTTGAATAAAAGTACTGCATGTGATAGGAGAAATCCCTAGTTACAACCCTATTTTGTGCTTCCAACTTTTGAGGCCATGTCCTCTGCACTGGGGACACAGGGATTTTTTTTTGCTAGGAAACTGCAGGAAAAGTCTCATTATTGTCAATAAGTCAACAGTATTTTTTGACTCATAGGAGTCTCACAAAACATTGACTGTCTGTGGCAGACTGACTCTGACTGGACAACAGGTGCCCACTAAAGCTGCTCTATCCCTCCCCTACTCAGCTGGATAGGAGAGAGAAAATACAAACAAAGGCTCACAAGTCGACATAAGGACAGGGAGAGATCACTCACCAGTTACCATCATGGGCAAAACAGTCTTGACTTGGGCAAATTAATTAAATTTATTACCAATCAAATCAGAGCAAGATAATGAGACAATAGAAACAAATCTTAAAGCACCTTCCTCCAACCCCTCCCTTCTTCATAGGCTTAATTTTACTTCCAATTTTCTCTACCTCCTCCACTCCAGTGGAGGAGTCTCAACTGCTCCTCCCTCCTCAGGGGGAGGAGATCCCCTCACACTCTTCCCTTGCTCTGGTGTGGAGTCCCTCAATGGAAAGACAGTCCTGCACAGACTTCAACCAGAGTCCTCTCCACAGGCTGCAGCTCTTGACAAATTGCTCCAGTGTGGATCTCTCTCACAGGGTGAAGTCCCTCAGTAACAAACTGCTCCAGCCTGAGTCCCTCGCAGGGTCACAACTCCTGCCAGCAAACCTACTCCAGTGGGCACCTTTCTCCACAGGGCCATGGGTCCTGCCACGACCCTGCTCCAGCATGGGCTTATCCCAGTGTTCCAGCCTCCTTCAGGCTTCAGTCTGTTCGAGTGTGGGGACCTCCATAGGCTGCAGAGGGAGAGCCTACCTCATCATGGTCTTCACCCTGGGAACCTCTGCTCCAGCACTTGGAGCACCTTCTCCCCTTCCTTCTCCACTGACCATGATGTCTTCACGGTTGTTGCTCTCACATTTTCTCACTCTGCTCTCTGACTGCTGTTCCACAGGTTTGTTTCACCCCTCTGAAATCTGTTATCCCAAAGGCATTACCACCATCACTGATGGGCTCAGCCTTGGCCAGCAGCGGGTCGGTCTTGGAGTCAGCTGGATTTGGCTCTGTCGTACATGGAGGTAGCTTCTGACAGCTTCTCACAGAAGCCAACCATGCAGACCCCCCGCAACCAAAATCTTGCCATGCAAACCAAATACACTGTCAGTCAAGAAATATGTGCTAGAAACTGTGCTGTAAAAAACCCCTTTGCACTATAGGTTTGATTCGTTCCTTCAGGGACGTTGCATGAGATGGGATGTACAAGGAGAGGGATACAAGAGGAGAGAAAATTTGGGACATATCCCTTTCAGGTCTCCTTTACATTTCCAAAACACAGTAAAAAGGACTTCAGGGTGTATTTACAAGAGCTACCACTGCTGTTCTCCCTCCATGGTCTCTGCAGACCTTGCAGAGAGGGGAGTAACCACCATTCTGCCCCACAGACTGGTGCCTGCTCTGACCTGCCCCCTGATGGAGCCCATTTTGCCCACAGACCTTAAGCAGGAGCTCGGGACCATTGGCTTTAGCAGGCTGATGATAACTGACACAATTCCCCCATAAGGTGAAAAAATTCCAGGGAGTGGAATGAGGAGACCAGAGAATCAGACTGGAGATCCAAATTCCAGTCATGTTCCCAGCCCAAATTAACCATAGCGGCCAATGCACAGATGTAATAATTGAAGAATGGGCTGCATAAATATAAAAGTGTGTGATTTTTATATTTGCCATTTTAAAAATCGGTGATAGTTACACAGTGAGGAAAATGCTGCATTTTATGAGTCATCAGCCCCCTTTATGAGATACATTTTGGACTGTATATCACTGTATTGCAAGAAAAAGTATTTCAATATGATTAATTACCTGAGGTATATAAAACATTTTGAATCTGGGGAGCACCATATAAATGTGAGCTATTATTATTGTTATTTATTATAAGGGAGATGCAAATCCTCTCTAACTGTTGACTAAAGCCTTATGATTTTTATGGTCCCAACTTTGTCAGAAAGATTTTTATCTTCCTAGAAGCAATGTGGTCCCAAAGATGTTGAGTCTTAAATCAACAGCTGTTATACCTCAAGCAAGTTATGAATTTTCCTTGATTTACAGCAGTTGGGGGTTTTTTTATTTTTCTTTTTAGGGATACGGCAGGGAGAAGTGTGTCCTTTTCCAAAGATGTAACATAAGGACAAGAGTTCCTCAGAGAAAAACCACATCCACCCCAGTGAGGCTATTAAATTCATGTTCAGGTACTCAGTAAATGACCTGGTTTTCATCACACAGAGGAGGTAGTGATTCCCACTGAACATGCCAGCAGTTGCTCTGGGAACACGTGCCCTTAACAACATTTTCTTGTCTAGGTCTGGCTGCAGGATTCTCTGTTGGATAAATGGTTTTTTGTTTGGTTTTGTCTGTTCATAGCTACCTGTTTGTTTGCTTTAAATTCTGGTCCATCATACAGAGAGATCTGTGCAAATACCAAGGGAGCTTGACTTAAACAACAGAGTCCCTGAAGGGGAAAGGAAGCTCCCTCCCAGCTTCTCCAGAGCCCTGATAATTATTCCACATGGTAAGAATCCCTAAGGGTAGTTGTCAGTAGCATTTTTATACTCTCTTAACCTGAATCAGATAGCAACACATGTGCAAGCCAAGGACAGACAGAATACCTTGGGCTTGAGTAGAAATCAATTCTTCTTTCAGATTCCTCTTCAGGGCGTCAGCATGGATGATTTTACTGGAAACTGAGGCCACTTGGGCAAACGAAAGCTATTGTCTCCAGCAGTGCTATTAAAAAAGCACCTGGAAGAAGCAGAGGATAAAATCTGTTGTATTCATCCATTAAGATCACTTAGAGAGGAGTTCTGGGAAGCCCTGACTCTCCTGTAGCTGATGGGAGCGTTGCACATTTTCCACATGCATGCATACAGCCTACCCCTGCAACTATGCCCTTTGATCAGGAAAGTTTGAAAACACTGGCTTTTTGCACACCTGCAGCATGGCATTTGCAATACTACAGGTTGGAGCAGAATGACTGGAAAGCAGCCCAGCAGAAAAGAACCTGGGCAGCTGAACATGAGCCATCAGGGTGCCCAGGCGGCCAAGAAAGCCAGTGGCATCCTGGATTGTATCAGCAATAGTGTGGCCAGCACGACCAGGGCAGTGACAGTGCCCCTTGTACTCAGCACTGGTGAGGCCACACCTCAAGTCCTGTGTCCAGTTTTGGGCCCCTCACTAAAAGAAGGACATTGACTTACAGAAATATGTCCAGAAAAGGGCAATAGAGTTGGTGAAGGGTCTGGAGCACAAGTTATATGAGAGGTGGCTGAGGGAGCTGGGGTTGTTTAGCCTGGAGAAAAGGAGGCTCAGGGAAGACCTTATTGCTCTCTTTAACTGTCTGACAGAAGGTTGTAGTGAGGTGGGCATCAATTTCGGCTCCCAGATAACAGGTGACAGGACAAGTGGAAATAGCCTCAAGTTGCACCAGGTGAGGTTAGACTGGATATTAGGAAAAATTTCATGACAGAAAGGGTGGTCAAGCACTGGAACAGGCTCCCGAGGGGAGTGGTTGAGTCACCAGCCCTGGAGGTATTTAAAAGACGTGTAGATGTGGCACTTGAGGATTTGGCAGTTGATGGTTGGACTTGAGGATCTTAAAGGCTTTTTCCAGTCTAAATGATGCTATGATTATTTTCAAGGGAAGATGTACATCACACATGATACATTAAATTTATTTGAAGTTGTGAGTTGCATATATTCTTTTCTACCATGCCTGGTTTTTCTGCATAACAAACATTTCTGTTCAGCAGTTCCCTTTAAAGATGTAAGTGGAGAGCTTCCCCAGATTATTGCTGAACAGGTTTGCTCTCTGAGAGAGCCACATGTCCCACGAATGCCAGCCAATTTCACTTGTGAAATATGTGTTTTATCGTTTAGGAGATCCAGTGTTGGGAGTATGTGTACAGCTTTCCCTTCTTCTGCCTTCCTTCACAACACAAATCCACCAAGAGGTCCAGTTCCCACAAATGGAATCTTCTATACACCCACAGTAACCTCTTATCCCAACCCAAAGCTCGATGAACCATAATAAGTCATCTGTCCACAACTGAGTGCAAGTTACCTGCTTACGTATCGTCAGGTTATTGCAACAACTGTTTTGGGCCAAACCCTGCCAATCTCTTCATATAGATGACTAACTCGGCAGCAGTGAAATCAGTTATAGGGTAAGGCAGGAGAGGTTTTGTTGCTGGTTTTTAAATTTAAAAAAAAATTGCTGGTTTTTAGATAAAATTCTATGACTATGTGGAGCAACCAGCTCCCTCATGGGAGAGAAGAAGGTGGCATTGAGAGATACAGGAGTCACATGTGGATCCTACTTGCTTCTCCCACCCCACAGTACAAATTCCTCACCCACAGGGATCTCCTCTACTGGTTTTTGAATTTGGTCCATAAATAGGACTTCAAAGCATTCATGCAATAAATGTGAACTTCAAAATTGCGTCGCCCTATTTATTTTGCCTGCATACTGTAGCACTGGTATTTCAGGACGGATTTTTTTTCCAAAAAAATATTTGTATTTTTTTTAATTTTTGTATGTTAATTAAATCCTGCAGTAAATAATTATATATGCACTCCAGGGCTGTCAAATATTTCATGAAAAATCAACCTAAAATAAAGACTTCTATTAAAAATGTTGTCATTTTTCTTAACTGCAGTTTGCCTCTATAGCCATACCGAAAGACATGAATATTTCTCTTTGACAAGTATTTGGCTGAGAGGGTTATATTTTGCTCTAAGTGCTTCCCACTAAACATTGTGACAAAGTTATGTGGATGTTGCATGGCAATTCGATGTTTAAACTTTAAACTGAAATTTAAAAACTGCTTGTACATGCACATCTTTATGATTCACTAGACTGTGCCATGAAAGCCCCTGTATCTCAGTCAGTATTCTGTTGAATCTACAGCTACCTTAAATTTGTAGACATTGCTATCCTTGCGTAAGAATCACCATTTCTGGGCTTTATAGAGATTAATCAGACTTTATTTCCCGCTACTGAAAATGCTTCTGTGACATGCTGTGCATTGGCAACAGAATAAGATTTTGACCGGTGCAAGAAATTGCCATGTTCCCTCAGATTTCATTGGATTTTTACAAGTAGATGAGCCCCAGAGAGCTGCTGGGTACTACTGCACAGGAGCAGTTACTGTGAGTACAACAAAAAAGTGTTAACCAGCAATCTGCATATACTCAGCTGTGGGATCTCCAAGGGAATGGAGCGTCTCCAACAAATCTCAAGGAAGAGAGTGTGCAGTTCCCATCCTGCTAACCCAGCTGTGCAGGACGGGGGAAGAAGCAGGGAAGAACTGAGCCACTGTGTCATTTCCTCTCCACCCCATTGCCCCATTCAAGCTTATGGCAGTTAAAGGATTGGGAATGAGTCTGGTAGAATCAAACCTGCCCCCAGAAGCTAAGCTCATTTTACACCATCAGATAGTCTGTATTTAACAATGCAGTCATGTGGTGACTGGAAGAAAGGTTTGCTGTGCCAGATGAGCATGCACAGCTAATTTATCTACGAAAATAGCCAGCCTCACTGAATCCAACCTTGTCAGAGGTGAACTGAATGAGTCTGTGTACCATCAATGCACATCACTCCTCTTTGCTTGGTGCATACTTTGTACCACTCAGTATTGACATTCAGGTAGAAGAATGCAAGCACATATTCTCCCACGATATCACTTTTTAAAATTCTCTTTAAATTATAAAAATACCTGTGCTGAAGATAAACAGCACCTGCACATGATGTGTCATGTGGTCAAAATTTTTATTGGTATCTGCTGTGCTGAAGAGAAGTCTTTCACCAGAGGAACTAGCTCTTTCCTCAAAAAGTTAGTGGACTCTGAGCTGAGACTTTAGCCCATATCAGGATAACGCTTGCATGTAATTCTCCCTGACTGGTTGCTTCCCATTTAGCCTGGGCTTGCAATTCAATTTCTTGCATTCACAGTCATGAGTCCCAGCAGCCTGCTTAGATCACACCTGCATGAGTAATCCCTCTTTCCCTGGTTCCCGCTGACCTCCAGCATCAGCACCAATATCTGCTTTGAGCATCTAGGAACAAAAGAAGGAAAGAAGAGAAGGAAAGAAAGAGTCCTTGTGCTTCCCCTTTTTTTCCTGGACCTTAGCAGGGGTCGGGAGCACAGGGTGTACAAGGGGTGGCTGACAGCTGGGTTTATGGAATCTTAAGAATAGATTAGTCTTCTTCCTGTTTTCAGACAGCTAATAGAAGTGTACAGACAGGCAGAAACAGACTTCTCCCAAAAGACAGGATGAGAGACAGGGACACAAGTTACAATGTAGGAAACTTCAATTAGAAATTAGGAGACAAAAATTGCCCCTCAGGGCAGTCAAACATTCAATTAGTCTGCTCAGAGATAATATAGCCTCTTCATCAACAGAGATACTCAAAATTTGACTGGACAAGATCCTGAGCAGTGTGATTTCAATGGACTTGCTTCAAGCCAGAGCTTGGACCAGATGACCTCTAGAAGTCCCTTCCTCACTCTACCCTCTTCAGTTCCAGAACTAGATGTGATTTAGCTGCAGCAAACAGGAGTTTCTTACTGACTTTATCTTATTTCAATATAGAAGTAAATGTAACCACTTATTGCACTCCAACCTCAGTGGGCACTGAGGTAAGGGGTGATGCTGCATATGCTGGGTAGCTTTAATGATTTATACAAATTTCAAGGCTCAGAGCTGAGTTCTCACTTGGGTTTAATGTCTGATGAGGATGTGCCTCAGCAAGCATCCCAAGTTCATGCTGATAAAGGTTTGCATGCATTTGTTCTATAGCTAGCTAGCTAGCTATCTGTCAAAAGACTTATGTGATAATTTAATGCTTTATGGCAAGTGTCTGATAGTAAATGAGGCAATCAAAACTCACCAAATATTCTGCTAGGTAGTAACAGGGCAGAGTTACCAGGGTCTTGTGTGTCATTATTTCCCTCACTAATCCTTTGGGGGTTCTTTTTATCATTTCTGTCCCCACAGCAAAAACACTGTCCTCTTCTTAATATTGATTTTGTTAGATACCATTGCACCATCACAGCACTTGACTATAACAAAATTAGAAAAGCAACCTTGTTCCCCTGAATGTCATCATGCTAGTGCAGCCTCCTTCTGCAAGAAGGATGATCTTACTTCCTATTCCTATGACCCTAGGGCCAGCAAAGCATGCAGAGACAAGTAATTGTTTCTTTTCAATGACATACTGCTGAAACAAAACGCCAAGCATTTGCTTATCATAGGAAATGTCATAGGAAATGCACCTATCCATGATGAAATAAATATCAATTTACTCAATAAATTATAGAGATTAATGGAAAACCTCAAAAAGAAGTAAATGGTCCTGGTGAGAAAACAAAAATCTGGAAATCACATTGCTTTATGTAATTCAAATCAATCAGCAACAATTTAAAAACATATGCAAATATCACTTAAATTCATTCTTTTCCACTAAAATCTGTCGGTCACAAGAACAATAAATATCACTGGAGGATGACATTTTGAATGTTGAGTGCGTTTTGTACTAATTGTAGTATTTTATTATGTCATCAAGTGAAGGAAAACTATCAGTGTTCTCAATAGCTGTGTACACAATAAATGCCTGAGAGAGGGTTGCCATGAGTATTATCTGTCAAGCAAATATCACTGCCTCAATTATTGTTTCCTTTCAGTAAATATCATATCAATCCACAAAGAGTGACAGTGGAAGAGCACTGCCACCTTTATAGCTCTGTAATTCTGCCAGATAATGATTTAGCCAAATACCCATATGGTGTGAATCAACACCATTCCATTGACTTCTGCAGAATTAAACTACTTCAGACCATCCAAAAACATAGCCTATGGAAATCTCCAGTAGGTCTTCCTGTCACACACGAGTGCAGAGGTGTCCACTGTACTCTCAGCATTCCAGCCGCTCTCAGACTTACTCTTCATCTGATGCTTTCCAGGCAGTGCTACCACTGATAGGAAACCTCAGCATCCATGTGGAAAAAAACAATATTCTGTTTATAGCCTAACTGCTTGAAGAAGATTGGTATCAGAAATCTTAAAAAAACCCCACAACCAAACCAAACTAAAAAAAACCTCAAAACCCCAAAACCCAAAACCAAAACAAACAAAAATTCAAAAACCAAACCAAACAAACAAAAAAACCCAACAAACACCCCCAGAAATCAAAAGGTGAATAAAATGATACTGCTATTTGGGAATTTTTAACTACAGATATCATCTCCTAACTTCTAAACCACACCTACTTATTCTTTGGACATGACACAGTCTTGCTACTATGTTTCAATTGGTTAAGATATTAAGACCAAAAAATCATGCTCCTTTCACATTTTCTGCAAGAAATCAGCATGCACTCTTCATTCTTCAGGATGTTTTTCCAGACAGTGTCACAGGTTTTTTCTTCAGAATTTCTCTTCTCTGAGTATTTGGGAGCATTTCAGATTTCAGGCACTTGATACTACCTATTGTTTGAGATTCTCTTTTGGAAGTTGATTGCTGTCCATTTATTGGACAAATGGACCAAGAAAGGGATGGCATTCAAGGAAAAAACTCCATGTCCAAAGTTTTGCAGAGCTAAAAATGCATCATCCACACAGACATATAACTTCATCCTCAGTTGTAAGGACTGCAGTAGCTGGTAGTACCAACGTGGCTTTAAACGGTATCCATTTTCAGAATCTCTTTGACTTTCTTCTGCGTGCAATATCTCCTTTCACGAAGTCTTCAGTTTTGATCAAGTTGCATTTATAAAAAGAGAGATGACTCCTGAAACCAGGAACCACTTTTTGAAGTAAATTCCTCTATTTTTTGTGTACACAGGCTACTGTGGAACAAATCAGCCTTAGCAGAGTTGATTTCTACTGAAATACATGGGGGGATATGTAAAGCACTGAGAGGCCTTTATGAATTACTGGTAAATATGCTGCCCACAAGATGACTGTGTAATAGTCTGAGTAAAGAGCTCTTTAACATGTTAAAAACCCATTGTTGTCTATTTCAGTGGTTTTCTGCCATGTTATAATTAATGACTTTTTGTGCTGATGAATTTTTTCTATATTCATTAAAATGATACAATCAAGTCATTTGGGTGAAATATTTAATACAGTTTTTTGAAAGGGAATATAGTCTTTAATTTTCATGCTACTGATTAATTACAGAAAAAATCAAATAAGAGCTTGTTTACATGAAAAATTAGAACAGCTATTTCATTTTAAATTCATGTCCTTCCTTAAGCCTAAATAACCCTCAAAAAGGCCTAATTTAGGGATTGAGTAGAATAGTGAGGTTACACAGGTTATGCCTGTGTAACTTGGTTTATATTCAGGACCTAAAATATATTATATTCAGGCCTCCATTTGTATTTTAATGAAATGCTATGACAAGTAGGGGATTTTCTAGGCATATGCTCCCACCCATGTGCAGGGCTGTGCCATCAGCAGTTTGTCAGTCCTACTCTTAACACGCTGTGTGTATGTACATATCTGTGAGTACATACACAGCATTTCCTACTGCCTCAAACGCCTGATGTGCACTTCATGTATCTCTCTGCTGCTAGATATAGGGCTCCATGCTGTGGCAACTAATGAATTTTTTCCCGGTCAAAGGATTGTGGGCTCTGCTTATACAGCAGTAGGTTTTGCACTACACTAACGCCCTACACAGCTTGATAAAAGACTCAGTCACTGTATTTCAAGGTATTTCAAAATTTCATTGAAATCCCTTTGCACATCCTTTCTCCCTTTAATGTATTTAAATTTCTGTCCTGAATGATTCAAGAGCAACCTCTGAATTCAATCATATCCTTTCAATTGTTTCCCAGTATATTTCCAGCCCTGCCTGAAGTCAAGTTCAAATAATGGCCCAACAGGAATGTTGTGAAATTCAGCAAGGACAAATGCAATGTGGTTCTCCTGGGAGGAATAAACCCTTTCAACAAGGCAGTCTGGTAAGCAGTTCTGCAGAGGAGGTGTGCCAGTGGGTCAGCCCAGGCCCACGGTGAGCCTTGGCAGCAATGAAGACCAACAGTGCCCTGGGCTGTTTTGGCAGGAGCACAGCCAGCAGACAAAGGAAAGCGATTATTCCCTGTACTCAGTAGCTGTTAGACCACATCTAGAGCACTGCTTTCAGTTTGGGGCTCCACAGTATGGGAAAGGCATTGATAAATTGGAGCGAGTCCAGTGGAGGGATTCCACGATGATCAGGAACAGAGCATATGCCCTATGAGGACAGGCTGTGAGGGACCAGGCCTTGTTCACCTGGAGAGGGAATGTCTCTGAGGGGACCATAGAGAAGCCCCCAGCACCTACAGGGAGCTTGTCAAGGAAATGGAGTCAGGCTTCTCCCAGCAGTGTGTGTCTGGAGGCTGAGAGACAAAGAATATTAAGTGAAACTATAGAGGTTCAAACTGGACAGAAGAAATGTTTCCCATGAGGACAACCAAGCAGAGGACCCAGGCTGCCCAGGGGAGATGTGCAGCCTCTGTCCCTGGAGGTTTTGAAGCACATGCTCCAGGTACAGCCCAGAGCAATCTGTTCTGAACTTTTGAGCATGAGGCTGGGCTAGAAGCCTCCTGAGGCCTCTTCCAGCCCAAATTACCCTGTAATCCTCTATGTGTTGGAGAGGAATTAGACTATGCAATATATTCCCTTTGTGATTAGGTCAATATGAAATGTCACTGATGTCTTTTTACTCATCAAGACATGTATTGTTTCAACTCTTGCAGGTACGTCATAAAGCTTACCTAAGCAAGTCTTTAAAACAAGCTGAAAAAATTCTTCCTTTTTTTTTTCATTCTGAAAGATATGAAGCATGAGCCCAAGATGAAATAATGCTTTGCTAACAACAGAATAATTTGCAGCTGCATTCAATCAGATAGTTGAGGAGGAAATAAAGCCCTAGTATTAGGTTATGTGAAGTATAAAGGACCAAACCAAGTCTGCGCTTCACTCTTTAGGGTTTTGATTAAATAACTCGATACCTGAATGGAATATGAAAATACTTTTGATTTTTTCTACCACATAGCTAATGCACTACTGGCCTGGAAAGGGATTAGAAATTGAATGACACAAGGAGAATTGTGCCAGAGCAAGAGTTTGGCTCCTCAGAGCATCTCATAAATGCTTTAACTTAGGGATCTGTCTATGACTAGGTGTCGCGGCCAAACATATAGAGCAGAGAGAACATTGAATTAAGCACGAATGTCTTATCTGTCTGACTTGGATATTTAGACTGAAATTTTCAGATACAGAACTTAGCACAACAGAGTCATTGCTTGTTGATTGAGTTTCTGAATAATTATCTCCAGACAAAAATTTAATTATTAGTTATTGGCAATATTAGCATTCTATGATACTACTAGTAGTTCTTATCAGCTGATCTTTACCTGTCTTGTACCAGAATCTAGCAAGAACTCTGAATCGCCACACCATCAAGAAGGCATGGAAACAGCTATGTAATTGTAGTATAAAACCACCGCTATATTTTCTCAGCAAAATAATCAGTCAGTGTAAGCTATTGGAAGCAGAGATCCTTTCCTGTTAGCTACCATTAGCATTCCTACTACTTAGCAAAATATTAAAACAAAAAAGCATCTTAGCCCGAAGTGAGAAAAAACCAATATGTAACAAAAAGCAATCTTCTCAGGTTCTTGACATGTCAAAAACAGTTAACTGCTCAGCAGTCCCAGCCCTAAGTTCTAATGGGATAAATCTAAAACCTCTTTGTCAATTAATTAACTTATCCCTGCATCTCAAATTAAGAAATCAAATAAAGATAAACATGTAATTTTCTTTCCTTCCATGCTTCAATTCCCAAAAGTAATGCAAGCACTTTTTTTTTTAAACAGCCTCAAATGATGCAAATTATGCAAAAGGGACAGTATATAAATACAGACAAAAATAAACCTCTGAAATTATGTTCTCTATATGTCTAAAAGAAGAAAAAAGGAAGAAAAAAGTGCAGAGGTGTACAAGAGTAGGTGAATAAGACTCTATCCCTGAAAACTAAGACTGCAAAATTCCCAATGAAGTTATTTCTGCACAGGGAAGGACACAAGTACAGAGGGCACCCTCCAGCGCCTGGTTAATAAAATGTCAAACAGGGCTTCTCCTGCCATTAATTTCTAATAGAAAGATAAAAAGCCACTTATTATCCTTCTCTTCAAAATCCTTATCAATTTAGGACCTCCTCACCCAGAAGGGACTTGAGTCCACATCTGCTGCAAGAATTCAAACCAACAGTTTTTCAAGAATGTTGACAAAAAAGTAGTGAAACTGAGACACTTTCACTCAAATAAGAGGAGAATAAGTGCTGCTATCAGTGGGTGTTCTGCTGCACTTCCCACACAGGTGTGTCTCTGAGCCAACAGGAAGAACAGCAGGGCGTGGCAGTCACAAGGATCTCTATGATGGTGCAGCTCTGCCTGGGCTGTAGCTCTGTGCTTGGGACCTTCGGAAGAGAGACAACGCCATTAATTTAGTTCCTGACCCTGGGACTTTCTCCTTTACATAAATGTGTCTTCTTAATTCCGAATTTCAAGGAAAGAGCTGTCAGTCCCCTTCTTTAATCAAATGGGTTCCAGGGACTATCCAAGAGAGAAAAATTTTGGCTGAGGATGGTGGTGCCTTTCTATCACCTTGAATTCAGTGCCAGAGCTCCAGACTGATGTTGAAAAAGCAGCTTTGAATGGGCTCCTCTTGAGTAATTCTGAACTGGTTCTTGTGACTAACTCTGCTTCGTTTTCCACTTCAGTGTAGTGCTCTTCCTTTACCACTCTGAGGCACAGTGTATGGGAGAGTTAAGAATTTTGCTTCAGGAGCTGGTAACCAGATACTCAAAAAGTTTGCAGCTTGGCACCTGACTCTTTACCAGTCATGTCCACTACTGGCAAATAATTTATATGCTCCTAGTGAATTCTGTACCTAAAATTTGGCACTGGGGAGTTCAAATGCTGTGATTTTTTTTTTTTTTCTGAGAAGCCAGGAAGGAAGACTGTGGAAAGGAAAGGTACTTGTGGGGGGAAAGCATTTGCTTATCAATTAATAGATAATCAAACAGAATGGGTTTAAATGTGAAAATCCAGCTGAAGTAAATAAATTCTTAATCTATGTAATTTTGACAAGATGCTGGTAGGTTTTGTAGATTTTTTTCTCTTATTGGAGCCAATTTGGCACTTCTTCTGCACAATAGAAGCCTCATCAACCAGTGGTTGTTCTTGAGATATGTCCCTATCTCAGGGAAATTCCCTGTTGCTATTTAAGTCATGTTCTTTTCTAACACACAGATCACAAATCCGAAAATGAAACTCTTCTATTTCTCAGTATAAGATAAAGATATAAATAATTAATGTCAGCAGTCACTATATGAAACAGAAATTATTTCAGATTCCTTTAGGAATTCTCTAAGCCTAAGCCTATCAGCCCAGCAAGGTATTTGGATGTCCTAGCTTAAAGCATATGAGCTACCCTAGGATTTCATGTGATTTAGGTAACTTGAGTTCACTTACTGAATCAGGTTGGCACGAAACACTAATCCTTTTCTTGCCTCCCTCTGACATATATTACTGTGAATGGTAGGTACTCATTTCATAACTGGGCTCAGAATTGCAACAGGAGTTGTGATTTTCAGAGAAAGCATTAAAAATGATGCTCAGGAACAGTTTTAACTGTTGCTGCATTCAAAAAGGTGACATCCAATTATAGGATTTATATATAGTGTAAAATTCTACATGTATTACATATTTGGAAAAGAGATCATTTTCTGTAGGCATTCAACTATGAGTCACATCAAAAGCCCTGCTACCCAGTGTGAACTGACTCCCTCAAGTTATCCATAGAGATAGCTTCAATTTATGGCTGAGGTAACTCCTAAGGCCCCACTGTTTTGACAGTTGGCGTAGACCACAGCCCTGCTACCATTTTTCTTTGCCTTTTTTTTTTTTTGTAGCAATTATGCCCCAAGACCTCACTCAACTGATACCTACAGAAAGAAGCTGTGATGATGGACATAGGCTGGGTGTTTCTGCAGGCACAGCATGCCTAGGGAACTACGCTGACACCTAAAAGGTGAGTGAAGCTGCCACCCGGGAGAGTGCTGCCTCTCCAATGGGCCTGGGTGCCAGACCTCATCCCATCCCTTCTCTTGGGATATTGAGTTTTTTCGCCAGCCCCGATGCCCTCTTTCCCTATAGCCCCATGCTATGCCTTCACATAGCCAGAAGGAAGCACCTTCACCACATAACCAAAACACCAAGGCTGGCTGGCAGGTGCCAGCTCTGTGCTGCACTATATGGCCAGGTCTATGTGGTATCCTCTTATCCAGCTGGAAACACAACTTATGTAAGGAGAATACATGGCTGAGGTGCAGGGATCTCCTTGTCACGTGGGGAATGACCACCAATCCACCCACATTGAAACACATCCTGGTTTGTGATGACAAGGGGCTAGATTATCCCCTCAGAATACCTATCCAACCTTATCCAGTTGAAAGATTCCTGCCAGTGATGCATATCCTGATGTATTTTTATACTGTTGTCAGCTGCTTCCAAGCCACTGCTTACCACGTAGTTAGTGTATCTTTGTTGACTTGATTCTGCACTTAAAATGCGCATTTTTACCCTAAAATCCTTGTTTAGCCATATGGGAGTCATGCACATGCTCAGGTCCTTGCGTGAACGAGATCAGGTTACTAGGAGAATGGCATGACCAAGCTCTACAGAAATATATGTCCAAGCCACCCTTTCCAGCCTTCTTTCTCTACCCACTTTTCACAGAAAGGAGGCCGCATAGTTGCACCATAAGTGGATGGGCAGCTCTTCTCTTTTTATCAATGGACCCAGCATATAAACAGAACTCAGCAGAGATCACAAGCTTCACACCATTCCCTTAACAAGTGCAGCCACTTAATGGGAGAGCCACTTAAAGGATCAAGTAAGTGAAGCAAATTTATTAAAGCAGAGGCATAGAAGTTTCAATTAATGTTGGTTGGCATCACACAAATTGCTCCTTTTCTGAAATATATGCTAAAAAGTGTCTTCAAAGGAATTATTTGAGTTTCATTAATACATTTCTATGATTATAGCTCCCAGACTTATCTCTCAACCTTCTTTATTTTCATTCACAACAAAAAGAAAACAAACAAACAAACAAAAAAAGTTGTAGGTTTTTTATTTTCCGCAGAGGAATAGAGTTTATATCTCAGAGTTTATTTTGACAGAATAAGAATCGGGGTGAGCCTAGTAAACAGTACAAAAGAGAGATATTTTTTGTTCATAGAAGGACTGGAAATTCCACTTGCTAAAAAGTGACAATTATATACCACATGAATAAATTGACTCTGGATACACCATGTCATATACATATCCTGGTCAGACAGAAGTAAATGTTTAATTCTTCATACACACGAGAATCTTAAAACATTCACTTTTAGCAAAAGAAAATAATCTTGCTTCCAAAGCAGATGAGTTGTGGTAGCCTAAAGTAATTTACAAAGCAGAAAATGCCTCGCTATTCAGTCTTTTGTTATTCAATGCATGTGCAGTTTACAATACAGAATCTTAGAATATCTCATATGTACTAAGCACATAAATATTTATTATAGTTTTATAATTGCGCTTTTACTGTGTGGTTCACTGATACGGGGCTTAGAAGCTTTCTCTGTTTTCCATTTTTGAATTTAATAAAATGTACACCAAAGTACACTTCTCAGATCGAATAGTGCTGAACGAACTGAGATGTACAGGCACTTACGTCTAGCTCTGCGTGTACTACATAAAATTGCCAAAGTGTATTTATAAGACAAAAAAAGAGCATCTTAGAGGACCTACTATGATGTCTTCTAACAACACGGCAGATTTGTTTCAAGATGAAACCTTCCTTGCTGGCTACTTCTTCTAGAACTGTAAATATAAGCAAACATGTTTAGTAATGACAAATGTTGCCTTCCAAATTCCAGTCATATCTGGTTTTAGTTACAGCAATTTCTACCAAAAAAAAAAGCCCCCAAACCATTGCAGCTATATAGGCACTTATCATTTTTAAAATCTGGAGTAAAGACAGTCACTTAAATTGTGAGAATGTTCATTCTAAGTATATCTTCCGTAGTGATCGTCACTGACTTGTCATTGAGATCTAGTGGCTTTCTACAGTTTCTTTACTGCTGAAAAATAATTTTATTTTTTCAGTATTTGACCTGTTACTTTTATAAGATTTTCTTTTAAATTAATGGAATATATTAAGAAAAAGAAGTCTTAGGGACAAAATACACATGCTGCATCCAGAATGCCCTTAAAAACTGAGATATACAAAATCCAGAATCATAGCAAAGGACAGCAACAAAAATTCTCAACTCATTTTGAAAAATTTGTTGACCATGGTATCTCTTTCCAAGAAATACATCCTCTTGAGAGGGGGCTTATGTCAGCAAAGGAACCATCTTCTTTTGACAAGATAGTTATATTCTTGACAACAGTGTATCAATGAACTTAACTTCAACCTTCTTTTAACATGTTTTATACATAGATTAATATTTAGGCACTGCAAAAGCAAAAACCACACATGCAAGCAAAAGAAAACAAGGAATTAATTCACTGCTTCCCACAGGCAAGCAGGCAGGTATTCAGCCATCTCCAGGAGAGCAGGGCCCCATCACACACAGTGGTTACTTGGCAAGACAAATGCCATCACTTCAAATGTCCCTTCCTTCCTCCTTCTTTCCCCTATTTCATATACTGAATTGTGATGTCATATGGTATAGAACATCCCTTGAATCAGTTGAGGTCACGTGTCTTGGCTGTGTCTCCTCCCAGCTTCCCACGTACCCCCAACTTCCTTGCCAGCATGGCAGTACAGAAAGCAGAAAAGGCCTTGGCTCTGTGCAAGCACTGCTCAGCGATAACAAACATCTCTGTATTATCATCACGGTGTTCAGCACAAATCCAAAACACAGCCCCATACTAGCCACTGGGAAGAAAACTAACACTGCCCCAGACAAAAACAGCACAGCATGATATACAAATTGCTACCCCCTCTTCTCTGCATATTGGTGGAGAATAGTGAGTGGGCCAAATAACATGTCGAAGTCAGAACACCATCAAAAAGGCAGGTACAGGTTTTTCTCTTCCTTAAAAAATTTGTAAACCCAGACAACAACTGCAAATCTCCAGGAGATTATTCATTAAATTAGACTACAGCCATTAGCACAGCTTAAATAGACTTCAAGCAAGTTCAGGGCAAACAATGAATAAAGGGTTGAATACAGACACAGTTCAGCTGCTATCAGATATGAAGAAAGGGAGTCAGCTCTGATGCTCCAAACCTGCAGTGTCTCAGCTCTGACTGGGGAGTGAGATAGCTGGATCTCCTCTTCTCTTGCTGTAGCTGACAATATTTATAATAGTTTGCTATGTTAATTTCCAGCAGGTCCACATGGATTTTATCAGCTTATATATTTTCCCCAAAAACAGTTTTTACTTTATCTGCTTTACTAACATTGTGATTTGCAGCAAGTGGCTTTGTTTTGATCTAGGGATTTCTTGTCTTAACTTTTCATGCTTTCTCAAATATAGATTCAGTTCTACAACTGAATAAACATACAAATAATGCAGCTTGTGGTCTGGTGATTGTATTTTTAAAGAAAACAAGGAATCATTGAAATCGTCTTTTACCTTTAGAACCAGTTATCCTTTCAGCTCTGCTCAATCTAAAAAAGAAAACTCTTTTATTTAACACAAATAAAGCATATACAAACAGCATGATCTGTTCATGCTATGTTTTTCACTGACAAGTGTTTACAGAGGGTATTTTCATCCCTTCCTTCTTTCCTTAGTGTTCTTTAGCAATCTCGTTCAAGACTAGCACCAACTTTAGTAATATTCACTATATTAGCAAGTAAATGAGAGTCCCACTCAGCAGTAGAAAATTGATGTCAGTACCATCTGACATGTTTATAGCAGCATTTAATTATTTAATCAATTTAATAACAGAATATTTAAACCAGCATTAAAAAAAAATCACTGAGTATAACCATTTCAGTCTATAAATCAGACATTTTTCTCTCTATTCTCATTCTTCAATTACATTCTGTGAACTAATCAGCAACATTTGATGGGAATATAGGATGTAGACAGACTATAACAGGTGGAGCGATCAGCTCTTCACAAGAAATTAATTTGTACAGCCACTATTACTTTCTCATACACACACATTCAGATTTGCACACACAGCCAAGCAAATAGCCCTGAGTATTGCTAATTGTGATTACAGCCAAATGTCATAAAACACATTTCATTATATTCAAGGGAATGATAGCTGTGCTCATTCATTATCTTTTTATTTTCTTTTAAATTATCTTTGTAATCTTCAGATATGCTTTTGCTTCATTTTCTTCTTGATTTTTGAACAAAAAAATTGTTTTGTATTCCAGTATTCATACTGGGTTTATTCGAACTTCATTAAAACTACACTGTTAATTTCTGAATTGAATAAAAAGTATGTCAAAATGTCTAACGATGGTTCTCATGAGACACAATGAACACTTCAGTGCAAAAAGTAATAATAAAATGTTTATAAGAATATTCCGTCAAGACTAAATTTCTCCCATCACGTATCCTCATTTCAACCAGCTAAAATCCTTACTTTATTAAAGCAAGCAAATCTGGCCATGGGAAACTCTCTTAGGCATTAAGATTACCTCTCTGGGTGGCGTGCCATCTTTCTGAAGCCCCTAGGTGCTTCTTTGCACTCACAGCACGTCTGCTGCTTGGCCCCTCCAGTAGGAGTTGGAGCTGGTGACTTGTCCATGGGCTGGACTTTCTCCAGCAAACATCAAAGTCTGGCAGGCCTGTAAATGGTGCTTGGGAGGGTTCAGCAGCTCATAAGAAAGCCTCTTCCAAGGCAAACTGTAATTGAACCTCTTTTTCAGAGAGCTGTTAAAATCAGCATACAAAAGATAGCACTGCATACAAGGTATCCTGTGCTGTGTTTGCTGGTCCCAGGGACCCACACTTCTTAATGAGCTGAACTGGGAGCTGAAGGATGGTCCAGGTTATTTAAATTTTGGGGATGGCTTCAGGAGCAGAGTGGTTAGTCAAAGCACCTTGTATGGACTGGTTCTTCAGAAGTTCAGCACAAGAAACTGCCAAACAGCCGTTCAGAATGGAATTAGACAGGAACGCTTAAATCTCTATCCTGAATAAAAACTAGATTTCTCCTTTGTGCAGCATCACTATGCTGGAGCAGCGTTGCAGCAGAACCCTTGAGATTCTCATAGGAAAGAATAGATACAAGATGCATATTCGCAGCTCAGACAAAAGGACTGGCAGCCACATGTGGTTTCTAACTCCCGCCATCTCTTATGCCACTGACATCCCTTCTCAGCTCACCCACACTGCACATCTCCACTCACACAGGAACTCTCTAACAAGTGGGACTTTCAGACTCCTGGAGGGACAAAATCCTCTCCATCCTATGTTTGAATAGTGTCTGGTCCCCTGCATCACCCAAACAGATCTTGTCTTCAATTTACCATCACTGTACTGAAGTACATCACTGAAAGAGGGAAGCATTTACCTTTTAATCATCTGACTGGAGAATAAAAAGCCACATCAGTCATCACAGCTGTATTTTGTGTTTCATTGTATTTTGAACTGAAAGACATCCACTTGCCCAGAGACTCTGGGGCTGCTTTATTGGGGTTTATCTTTCGTTCTTTCTATCTGCCATTAAGAAAATGGGGAAATACTCTATTATTCTCTGGGTAGAAGGAAAAGAGGAATAAAACACAAGGTGATAGAGAAAAAAAAGGCTCCTTGCCATCGGTATGTGTCTATCTGAGTTCCCAGTAGAGCAGAGACATGTCACCAAGAAAGTTGTGTCTAGGGGTGCATTCTCTGAAATCTGTGCTTGTGGGTAGTAATAGCTCACATTTAGCAACAAACTTGTTATTGCCATAGCTCAGCAAGATGCTCTGTCTTCCTCTCGCACAAGCCTCCCATTTTGGCTGACATTACTGACATTTCCAAAGCAATCAGAGCTACAGACAGAGCCTGGCTGGCAGTCAGCTTCAAGAACCACCTTTGTGCTGAGTACTGTCGCCCAGAGGGCATTTTCTAGCACGGTTTTCTCAACATCAGACGTTGTTCTCCCATTATTTGGTGGTCAATAGTTCATCGTTCTCCAAAGAGTAAAGTGAAGCCCATATATCTGCTGTCAGGGGGGAAAAAAATGACGGAATTCTGTCATAATACCATCCAGATCATATCCATCCTCCTGGCTATGTCATAATACATGCAGGTTATTTGTTAAGAAGTAATCGGTTTTTATAACCACATTTACAAGAAGTGTTGGAGCACCTACAGCAGAGAATTCAGGCTGCCTGTTTTCATTTTATGAGTGTACAAATGCAAAGAAATACATTTGGAACCTGAATTTACAGCAGCTGAAATAAAGACCTTTTGTTTTCACTTTCAACTAAGCTCAATAGGAGATGGAGGACAGTCAAGCTAACTTTTGTATATAATAACTTTACAAAAGTAAAATAAATTTTGTACTTAATTAATAGCAAACAGAATGGCTGCAAGTGATAAATCATCCAGAGCCAGGAATGCAGAGTGAAATCTGACGTGGTGTCTCTGCTTCACACCACTAAGTTTTTGCCACAGCTTTGGGGGTTAGAGGCAGAGCATCAGTCTTAGCCTTAAAATAGGAAATATGTCTCATCCTTCACATTTTTTCAGTTTAGCCTTTATATTTAACTGTAGATCACCCTTCTTATGCAGAGAGCTTATTACGGTTTTCATTTTCTCTTGTTTTCATACCAATATTTTCCCACCAATCTGCAATTTAGAGGCTGTCCAATGACACTAATGTTAATGGCATATATTACACTTCTGTTCCACAACAGTGCATGTTTTTTAAAATCATGAAGTGCCCATTTTGCAGATGCTCTGACAGTCTCATACTTTTATCCCTGCCTCCACTCTGCAGTTATACAGAACCTTGACTTACCCAAAAGCAAACTCAAGAGATCAGAAATATCTAAATTAATTCTATCCAAAGTTTTCTCTCACGATCTCACCACAGTCTTGTCAATGCAAACAAACAGCTTCTGAAGAGCTAAACAAAAGTGGAAGAGCAGATGTTGAAAAGAGGAATTGTTCCCCATTTATCACTGGGGAACTGTCCAGTGTCAGGATGTCATTGGAGATCACAGCGAGACTGTGAAGGGGATAAAATACGGGCAGCACATCTGCCTTCATAGTTTAACATTCAAGAAAGTTTAGGTGGGGAGGGCTGCAGTGTTCTCAAGAATAAGGAGATTAAGGTCTTCCCTACTCAACCCAGGTTGAGTATTTTTCCTAAACAAGCCTGTGAAAACACAGAGCTGGCAATCCCACTGTACTTGATACCCCAGAGTGAGGGCTTTTGTCAGGCACTCACAAAGCTTTCAGAGAATTTGTAGAAGTCATTTCAGAAAAGATTCTCGTTTCATGGGATTTTTTTTAAATAGCTGTATGGGGCCAATACAAAGGGTCTACCCAGTGCTTGCTACAGACAACACCAAGGACAAATGGTGATCTGTCATGCTAGCAGTAATAGGAGAGCTGTAGCTGTTCTTACTGCTGAGCAGCAAGATCAGGTCTGCTCATACTGAGAAAGTATTCAGAACCTGTTCCAAGGAAAATGGATGTTCACTTTTATTGCTCTTTTTCAGCAGTAGTGGTTGATTAGGCTTTTTGTTCCTTCACAGAAACTTGAGTTCGCACATAGGTGTGTGTAAAAGGGAGTGGTGGAGAGATCGTAGGGGCTGTTGTGGGAAGGAATGTTTCAATTTTTCATAGAACTGTTTTTCATTACAAACTTAAAATCCTAAACATTGAAATATTTTGTATCCAAAGCACTAAAATAAAAGGTCCATTCTTCTTCCCATGCCTTCCATAAAGTCTCTGTTTTGTCTTATCTTTTCAATATACGCTACATATATCCCTCCCCTTCTCTCCTGATCAGAATAACTGGGTCCACAAGAGATGGATTTATTCCTTGACAGAGGAGATGGGATACAGTTTTCCTACTGCTGCATCTAGGAAACCTAGATGGCCTTATGTCATTCGTGCATGTCACTACTAACATGGGGGACTTTGGCTAATAGATTCTACTTAGTATCTTGGACATACAATTTTTTTTCCCTCCTGTGAGAAAAACTAGTGGACTACATCAGTGGTTCAGACTGTGATGTATAACACCATGGAGAAAGGGATGCAGTGTGCATAGATGGACCAAATGTTCTCCAGAGACTTGATCTTACCTCTCATGAATGAAAACAGAAGACCTCTGCTGTGCTAGCACTGACCAGGTCAAACAGGAGAAATGTTATTTGCTGGTTTACTGGTTTTTCAAGGTATTGCTTAAAGTATGAACAGCTGCCTACATACATTCACAGCTGGCTTGTCCTCATTTCTCAGTTTTCCTACCTACATGCAGCTGTGAAGAAACAAACTACAGATTTTGCTGTAACTTTGCACTAATCTTCCCCATTTCATCCAGGCTGTTTCTCCCTTTTATTTTTTTTTAATTAGTTTTGAGCTTGATGAGGCCCATTAGAGGCAATAATTAAGACAGTCTTATTTTAAGATTATGCCAGATACAGGTAACTGGCAGAATTTTAGTTCTTTTAAAATTAAAGTCAATTCCTTGTACTACTACAGTTGAAAAAATATTTACTACCCCAAATTTTTTCAACTCTCCATCTTTTTTTCTTGTAAAACTAGCAAAGACAGAAAAGTGATATACTCTGGTCCACCCACTGCAGCAAGATATAAACACTTGATTGTGTCCTACTGACAGGGCTATTTTAGACTTTAATTATATGAGTTGTCCTTGCTCATTAGCAGTATACTACTGCAGTGCAACAAAAATAAGTGATTCATTGCTGACACATGGCACTTCATGAGCAGTCATTAATTAGCAAAGTAGCACTTGGATATAAATTGGTGAGGAGCATCAGTAAATGGAACTTTAATCAGGATCTCCCTTAACCCTCCTCTTTTTATGTGCCTCCATGGCATCCAGAGGCTGAGCTCCAGCGGAAGCGCAGCACATCCCCACAGCAGCATCCCCCTGCCAGCATCACCAGTGGTGTACATCACCACCACTCCAGCTGCAGCTGTGTTGACATACACCAGCCAGGGCCAAAAACCTGGTGGGGTGTTTTCTTCTTTAAATGAAGAAAAAAGGAAATTTGTTCCTTGTCAGACACCCTTCAAAAGCCCATTTCATCACTGAAGTTTGCAGGCTGGGGGAGGTGGGGGGTGGAAGTGAAGTGAGTCTGCCTGCTGCATGCAGTCCTTTGCTCCTCCCAAATCCAAATGAACACTGGCAAGTGTTCATTCAACACTTGATGTATTTGCAATTTTGACATAAAGTGCATTGAGTTCAATGGACAAGAACAAGCAGAAGGCTCCATAATCTAGTACTCCAGGTTCTTTACAAGGTATGTGTAGCAGGCTGCTCTGCCTAAGTAGGAGTGAAACAGCTCAAACTTTACCCTATTTGCATCAATGGATGGAGAAGGGAGGTCATACTGCTTTTGTTGTTGAAGAGTGCTGAGATCAGCCTAACTCAACAATCCCCAAGTTAAACACTGAGAATGTGAAAAAACATTTCCTGACAGAAACTGTCACTGGTGAGGATGTGGCAGAAAAAGTTCCTGATAAAGAAACCAACAAGAGATAGTACTGATAACTTATCTAAAGCTGCTGAGCTGAAGGCTGCTGAGCTGACACAGCTAGGCTAGAAACATATGACTGACAGTCAATCATTTTATACTACAAAAAGCACAGTCCCGCTTTTTAATGGCAGGGATTTCTAGCATCCCTGTAAGGACACACCTCAAGGTTACACCTGGAGGCTGAGTGAAAGATATTTGGTCACAGTCCTTAGAACAGAGTAACATCAATCTCTACTCACTAATTATTTTGCTAGCTTTGAAATTATTGATTTAATAAATAGTTCACTGTTAAAATCATGAAGTAATTGTACTTGTAAATATCTATATTGTGTAGTAACTGATTCAGATTAAAGTCTTTTAGTCTAATCATTATTATCATCAATTTAAATACTTTATTGGTTTGCCATCCTTAATCCTGCAAGACAAAGTCATACAAAGGCTCAATTACACCTACATAATCCATTAGACATAAACCGTTAACCACGTCTAGGACTAGGATTAGATCCAGCTGCACCTAGCCTCCTCCCTGAGAAGGAGTTCAGAAAGCAAGGGAGGTCCTTTCTGCACCTCATGACTCAACAGAAGGGTCTCCCTAATAATCTTTGTCTGAAGCTTCTAAGACCACAACAGTATGTAACAGTGTTTTAAAAAGAATAAATAAATAAAGGTGAAAGTATAAAAGCAAGAGCATGAGAAGAGGGATTTCCTCACCATGACATGTAATTTTTGCTAATACAAATGGACTTAGGTTCAATAAATTGCACTACAGTGAGAATCAATGGAATTAATGATTTGTCAATTCTGCAACAAGGCTAGGACAAATCTCTATTCTACTTTCCAGTCCCAAGAAATGGAAAATCAAACTTTTACAACAACAGATCTTTGTGGTCCCCTCGCAGTTAGTAAATGAGGCATTTATCCACATGACATTACAAAACTGGAGAATGTCATTTCATCAAAAGCACTTCGCTTTAAAGGGTTTAAGAGCACTTTGTAAGTTTGTGCAGTGATTCTGTGTATTGCTCTAGTGCAAGCACCCTTTGTAGGAATTGTATTTATAAGAGAGATGTAAAACTTGTTTGTAAAAGCTGGTTTCAGCTTAGACTGATTATGTATTCAGGATATACTTGCGGATACCTAAGGCTGCCAGCTAGTAAAGTAGAAGAGTTTAAAAATCAAATTCTCTTCTGAAAGTTACTGTTATTTTTCTCAGCTGGAACATCAATTTAACATTTTAGGGGAACTGCTTCCTTTTTAAAGTGATACTGTGAAGAGAAATTTCCACTGGTAGGTGACTGAGAACAATTTATTCATCCTTTCATAGCTATGCTAAGTTCTATATAGATAAAGCATTATTAGACAGCAGATAGAGGCAACCCCCTTCCTGGAATGGTCCTACTCTCTCTGCAGGAACATATCTGATATACTCTACCAACTTTACTCATGAAATTATTTTAGAGACAACTTGTCACATAGAAAACCTCAGGGAGATTTTTAGAGGAGTTGTGAGGAGCAGGCATTCCTTTAGAAAAAAATACAGGTTCCACTAAAACAAAAACAAAACCAGGAGAGAAACTCCTAATGTAGGTAGTTTTGGTGGTGCCCTGAGCTAACCTGTACATGTTACAGTGTTATTCTAGACTCACAGGGGAGAGCAGATATTTACAGATGCCACAGCATGCTAAGCCTACAAGGAAAGAAAACTGTTTGTTATTTGAGAATTCACACTTGTAATGTCAGGGCTGTAAATATAAGCAGAGGGGTCTAAAGCAGGGGCATTTAAAAAGGATTGACGATATAAGCACTGGCTCATGGGTTTTGGCAAAGGCAGCCCCAAATGCAGTTTGGAGAATACCCAGTCCAGTCTGACAAGGAGGATCAGGAAAGGTCAGAGGTATGAGGTCCAGCTACATTAGCTACATTATTTCAGATCCATAGCAAAGTTTAGCCATCACCATGAGATGTGGCCCAGCTTGGGAGTCTCAGGGGATCAATAAGCAAATATAAATCCCTTTATCCTCAGGTAACCAGTTAAATTCTTGTTCCAAATGTTGCCATTAGTTGACCCAAGCCTTTCATTTGCTCTCTAAGCCAGAGTGAGGGTGTTTTGAATTCAGCTTCACAGAGAGCTGCAATGTCACGGCTGCAGATCCTGAATGGCAATTGTGAGACCGAGGCCAATGATTTAACAAACACAAAGACACCTCACCTTTTGTGGCGGATAATGAAGAATAAGGGTGAAGTTTATAGAGTTGGGCATGGATTCAAATTTGGCTTTCTTGCACTGTTACCTTTCTTTTCCAAACTCCCTCACAGTACAATTCCTCTTTCATGGATCAGGAGAACAAACAGACCTGCATTTCCAACTCTCCAGTATTCCTGACAAAAGCCAAAGCTATATAGGAAACACTGGTAAGGAACTGTGCAAGATTTTTATTCAAAACAAACTGACTGAGGAGTGAAATTTAATTGCTACACCTGTGGCAATGATCCATCAAATGGTTGATATTTACTTCTATGTAAGAAAAAAAAAATCTTCATTTTCTTGTGTTATCATCTCTTGAAACTAAATAACATGCAAGAAAAAGATACTTCTTTTTAACCAACATAATGATCAATCCTGCGAAAACCTTGGGATTGTTTCTATTGCATTTTCACATTAAATGAAAAATGTACTGTCCTTTGATATAGCCTGAGGCACATTTAAGATACCAATAACAGAAGATGTCATTAGTCTCAGGACTAAAATGGACCACGAGTACGATCAGATCACTAATTATTTAGAAAAAGTAATAAACAATATAGAATTTAGTAGACATTAGAATAGATCAATTAAATTTGCACTAAAATTTTAGCTAACAACTAAGTTCAAAACTCTGTGTTTCCTGAGAAGGAAATAGAACAGCCTCTGCAAATTAGTAAGAAATACACTACATACGGAGTACATTTTTTTGCACATACATTACAAGGTCTGATAGTTTATGAATTCATCATTTAAAATCATCCTTAGAATATGTCTAGGAATATTTACACCATTCTGACAAACAAATCAATTCCAGGCCTTTTAGAAGTGACAACTGACCTACCTAGTTTGTATAGGTTTCTAATACATTATGCTAAATTACATTTGTGTTTGGTTTATGTTTTACATATGTCACAAGAAACAGAAGACATTTTATAAAATAAAGACAAGAGAAAATCAGCATCTCAACCTGTAATTGAGGTTAAGCATATATCTCAGTTAAAAACTTATTCTTTTATGAGTATGTAAGGTGTTGCTTTAAGATCATACAGATCTCTATTTGAGATTCAGATGAGCTATCATGTGGAAACCAAGTCCTGTTTGTTGCAGAATTGCCTCTGATTTTGAGACCAGAAGACAGGACACAGAACTTAAGTCTTCTCCAATGCTCTTATGATCCTCTGAAAATCACTAATGGTTTCCATAAGTGAATTGAATTATTATGTTGTAAACTAGTCTTCAATACATGCACATGCTAAACCACAAGCAACCTCATAGTCTGTCCTCATTGGATGCTGGCCTGTTCTGGCAAGGACAATCTCACATCTAATGATCTACCAGAGAAACTCAGTGCAGCTCCTGTTCCTATTGCAGGCATCACATGTGACCTTAAGAGCTCATTTACTCCACCTCAGCTACAGTTCTCTTTTGTGAGACTGAACAAAATATCCCACAATAACACCTGGAGACCACACTCACTTAAGTGCTGTGTATATTATGAGTGTAAACAAGAAACAGGGAATGGGTAGATTTCAGTATGAGTTTGTATGTGGTCTCAGTTAATGGTGAATCATCCCTTGGTCTAAAAACCATTACATATTTTAATAAAACATATTAGAAGCATGAGTTTAGGTAAAGTAGAATACATAGAAGAGATCAGCTTGTTTTTTTTTTTTCTTTTATGGCAAAATTTATGATTTTTGACTAGTGGTGCATTATCACTGCACTAAAGGTCACTGATGTGATGGTATACCTGAGCTGCAGCTGTACTTGGCTAATGTTTGGTGATGCCTCTAGCAAGAGCCCTAAATGTTTTCTCAATTTAGTATTTTTTTGCACTTCAGATTTTGTGGTTTTTTTCAAGACAAGTGCTTGTGCAGCCTTAATTCTTAGGTAAAACTCTGCGCCCTGCTTGTCTGTCTGCAGCAGTTATATCAGAGAAGAGGTTACAGGGACACAGCTCTCTGTCCACAGTCCTACTTAAGGGACAGAGTGACAGAGCTTCTCAGAAGATCAAATAAAATAAGTTGCCCATATGTAAGCATGACACTTAGATAAGTAGGTAAGCCATTGCAGCCCCACTCCTGATGTTTGCTGATAATAAATAGGCAGATAGACAACAGGCAGATAGAACAAGTGTGCCTGAACAAACAGGCAGATAGACAAATACATCTGTAAGAGCCACAAACAGCTTTAAATGACAACCTCTTCCTAAAACTTTGAAGACTTCAATCACAAACATCTTCGCTAAAAAACAATGGGCCAAACTCCTCGTACTCTGTGCCAACATGTCTCCCACCACCACCCCACAGAGGATGAAATTATACATTAGCTCAGCACTTGACATGCCTCAAACACAGTGAACTCTGCAGTTGCTCAGCCCAAGCTCAAGCCAGAAGTCACAGCAGGCAGTGAAGGAGATGGAAATGTGAAACAGGACAAAATTACAACATGAGGAAAAATTGTGCCAAGAGTTCTGCCTCCAAAATGTTCGTTGTCCCTGCATCTGAGCTAAGGATGGTGAGCTTCAAAGAAAAAAGTATGGCTACTATGAAATCACATCAGAGTAAACCCCAAAGAGAGGAAATATGAGACCAATGCTGATACATTCTAGATATATCTATTTTATTTCTCTGATGGAAAGCTGTATTCCCTGAATGCATAAAGTATTTTCTAACTCTCTTGCAGACAACTGATTTGGATTACACAGAGATCTCATGGGTATATGTATCGTTTCTCTTCTTTATTTTTGATGTTTATATCCTTATTTTCATCTGTGATATAGGAACTAATGTTCCAAGAAGCAAGAGTTGCCACTAAGGCTCCATATATTTACTGGCCATATCCTAAGAAACTAGCATATATTCCCCCAGTTGCATATTTAAGTGAGATTGAGTACGTATTGATATGCATTGGTCCATTTTGGTTTTTTTCTTGTTTGCCTATTTTTATGACATTTCTTTATTAAAAGAAAAAAAAAAAAAAGATACTACCAGTAAATCATGTGTTACCATTTACATATACATAGTATAGCTGCAAATACATCTTCCTTCTGGGTTTCAGATTTTATCTTTTTATAACATCTGTACATCCTGAATTCAAGATACAATATGACCTTTATTTTCTTAGTCTGCTGTGACCTCTGGGATAGAACCAATAGTCTTTTTTTTTTTTTTTTTCATAAAAGCCAATTCAGATGTTAATTGAGCTGGATTCAGCAACTAGCTGACTCATATAAGTGAAGTGAAAATACATAGCTCTCAGTCAGACTCATTTTATGAGTTTACAAAGGAAAAACACTGAGAAAGATTATACATCATCTACTACTGAAAACAGAACTGCACTCATGCAAATGAGTACAATTGGATTGAATCACAGGTTTAGGAAGAGTCCAGATCTAGATCCATCAGACATGACAGTCTATCTGGAAGCTCTCACCACTGCCCCACAAAAAAACTGACAGATGCTCATCAGAATCATTACAAAATTTTCTGGCTAATCCCTAACAATTTCAAAACAGATGCTAAAGTCCCTACTTTAACTCATGCTGAATTCAACAACTGAGGACATAATAAAACTGGATCAGGTGGGTATTTTAAAGTATAAACCATAAAATGGTATGTCAAAGTGCTGTTTTCCCAATGATAAGAGAACAGGAAAATATAATAGCGGATAAATGGTCTGTGTGGGAAGAAGATACAACACATTGTAGCCAGCTCCCCATTGATGTCAAAAATAAAGGGCATTGAATATAAAGGAGAGGTAGGAGAAAATACATCTTAGAGGATTTAAATGGCACAGTCCAGAGACCATTTCATTAGCAGTTTTGAATAATATGATGTTCTTTTTGCCAAAGTTTATGACCAAAAAAAATCAAAATAATTTATGAAACCATTATTAAAACATTTCAGCTTCTGAAAACTGCTTTTCCAGGGTATCTTTTTTTTCTTTTATTAGACCATAAATATGTCAATACAATTTCATTAAAGCCATAATGAAAGACATTACCAGCAACAGTGGAAAATGGGTTCATTTGACAATTTGCAAAACAAGAACTGTCAGTATTCCTCTAGCTTTTCCTAATGACACTTCAGGCTTTGGACTACTTCCCCAGGGGAAAAAGCTGATAAAATGAATACATGGCTTACACTCAGTGATGTGAGAAGTCTGTTAGATGGCTTTGTGACTGTGTGCTTTCTAGGAACAGGTGTTTGGCACAGCAGAAGGCGACAACCTCTTCTGAACTAAACCAGGTAAAATTTAGGCCAAAAAAAGGGGCTCAATATCTGCCTCCTCCCTAGGTGCTGCCCTCCAAGGGGGTAGCACAGCAGCACATTTCCAAAGGCATGAAAAGCTCCTGGGTAGGGTCACTGCATTAGCAGAGGAAAGGGGAGTTGGTGAGGGACAGAGGACCCAAGAGGCCAGAGTGTACCACCAGATCAGCTCCCCAGGGAGGAGAGATGTTCCCTGTCACGGAGGCAGAGCACCAGGAGCTGGGCCACCAGCTGGCCTCCCAGTGCTGGGTGCTGGCAAGGCTCCCTAGGGGTTTGTTCAGTTTCTCTTACTCTCTCCCTGAGGACCTGCTGACAGCCATCAGCACAGACAGGCTATTTGGCACTCTTCATTTCTTACAATACTGCAGCTTGGTAAGGCAAACTGTAATTTTTCCATCTCTGAATCCAGAAACCATAGGGGGGCAGCAAAAGCGGTGCAGAATTGCTAGAAAACATTTTTTAAATAATCTCAGTTGAATCCATTGCATTTCAGGGGTCTTGTTTTGATCAAACTGCTCTTGAATTCTTGACAAACTATCTCCTTTTCTAAATATACTCCTTCTTCCTACTTCCCCTACATCCCAAGGGGGGACCAGTCTAGGATATTAAATGACATGAACTGAAGCTACAGTGCAGATATAATTTTTCCTACAAGCAGAAAGAAATTAGAGGAAAAGAGAGGAACACATATTAATTCACAATTCCCTTAGGAGAAATAGCTCCAGCCTCAGCCTCCCTCATATGTACTATTACTCTGAGGGTTGCCTTCATTAAAGAATATTCCCAGTGTAAACAAGTAAGCCTATATTTCCTCAATATTGAAAAAACACATTTTTGCTTTGGTTTAGTTGAATGCTTCTACCCTCTTCCTATTTAAGGAAAATCAAGCAAGAAAACGGCAAACAAACACATCATCCTTCTGCCACCTTTACACTATGCATTTTAGTCTTTCAATCACCAAATACTTGAAACCTGCCACATCATGAAACACAAAAAAAAAAAAAAGCCACGCAGAACAAAAATATTTTATCCCTAGAGATACACAGCTCAAGCACAGGTTCATGAAGGAAAATATTTTTACAGCATTTCCTGAAAAATTACACATAATTGGATAGCCTCTACAGTGGAGCTGCCTCTTTTTCTGCTGGCACTGAACAAACTCTTGCAGCATGGAATTATTTAGTGTCTGGCAGTGGGACTAGCAATCGTCTCTCTCTGTGTCATTATGACTGAGATTGGACATGGCACTCATGTTAACACACCTTGTGTTTGAAGTCCTGCAGACCACAGGCAGGCAGTTTTTGTGTTGGAATTCATTCATGGGAAAGCAGAGTTTGGGATGCTTTAGGGTTTGCTTTATGAAAGTTTTCTATTACCACTTACAATGAAATATACAGATTGGAGAAGAATTGACTGTTCTTTTCGCATGACCTTAAAAGTGGACCAATTTTTGAGAGCTTTTCTGGTCATGTGGAGGCTGGGTATTAAGTGAAATTGGAGAACACACTGAAATGCCAGCAAAGAGGGTACGTGAGCAATTAGATTGTATGAAATCTTGAGAGGGGCTTCAGAATTGTTTGAACAAATATTAGTCAAAAAATACATAAAATATGCCAGTCAATGCACCTCAAGTTTTTGCTTAATCCAAGACAGTCCTCTGGGATCAGTCATTCTGACTACTGGCACACCTGGCCCAGACTGGAGATGCTGAAAGCTGTGTGGTCCCTCAGCTGGAGCCAGTCTGCTGGTGGCTTCCCCCAGAGTACCTTTTCGTGGCAGACACTGGCAGCTGCTCAGGGAAATTGGCATCGCTGCCCATTCACACTGGAAGTGACAAGAACACCAGTCTCAGCTGAAATGCCCTGTCCTGGGAGCTTGTCACTTGGCACAAATTTCAAAATCAGACAATTGCTTCTACCCCAAATAACGCTATCATCAAACCCAGAGAGGGAGGGAAGGGGAAGTTATTTCATATTATGGAAGTTTCTCTTTTAGGCTGGCCCTTCTCAAGGATAACAAATATCTTTGGTGGTTTGAAAACATGCCCTTTGCTTGGCTCCAAAACTGCCACACCATCTTTCAATTCCACCTTGATACCCTCCCCCAAGGAATCAAGAGTTTTCCAACTCATCTGAATTAATTTGAACACAATGAATTTCAATCAAACAAGGCTTCCAAAAATGTATTTTAAACACTTCTGATTAAAGAATGCAACGAGTAAAAGTGGCTGGGAGGACTGACAGAGATCTACTTGGGAAATTTCTCCTGCAAAGGAAATAAATAGAAGGTTGTTAGATACTTTTGCACTGCATAATCAGTTTGTACTGCTAACATCCCCAGACAGTGTACAGAGGATGCTGCAGTTGGGATCATTACTCCTCGTTGGCAACAGCTGCAGCAGCATCTTTCTGACACCAGTTTTCTGCAAGAGACCCAGAGGACAGAACAGTGGTAGATTATAAAATTGCTGTGAGTATAATGTTATTGTCCTCTCCCCAGAGTATGACCTCCACATGCAAAAGCTCCCTCCCCAGGCCCTGAAGTTACAGTTAATAAACTTCAAGTCTCTGTCCTGCCAGTGAGACTGCTCTCCTGGAAACGGGGACTTGGATCCCACCCCAAATCTCAGGACCATCCACAGATTTTACATGAAGCAGTCATTGCACAAAACATGGAAATAGCTGGCAGAACAACAAGGTGCTGCCTGCAGTGGATCTCCAGCAGTCCTCCCTCTTCCACATGCATCTCCCTCCTGCACTGCAGATTAACAGGGATCCCCCCACTGCTCTCTTCTTATTTCAGTACTAGATTTGAGCCTCCTCCACTCTGGGAAGGTCTCTCCTGCTATTGTACCTTGTTGTGCTGGGCTCCTCCAGGAGCAGAAGGAGGCTCTCACTATGAACCTGTGCATCCTGAGTCCATAGGAAAGGTATCCATATGCTGTAGCACAGCCTGAGATTTCAAATCAAGAATTCTTGCTGCAGCAGAGTTGAAGCAAAGCTCTGGAGGCTTTCTGTGGCTCTGCTAAGTGAAAAGTGCAGAATGGGTAAGAGCTGGGTCCAAGTCTTTCGCCAACATGCAGCAAAACAAAACCTCCACAAAAGTATTCCAGATCTGTGATAATCATTTTCCTACATTTGAAAATTACTCCCACTCTGTGTCATTTGAACCACGTCTGTCTTCATAATAGAGACTTCCCATCTTCCACATCAATACATTTAATTCTTTAGTGTTCTAGTGTCATCAAGGACATTGTTTAAAACTGTTAAGAAACATGCCAGTAAAACATATGCCCATTAAGTAAATTCTATGAATGCAGTGGTACTAAAAGCTGTGCCATTATGTTAATACTATTGAAAACACGTATCTGTATGTAAATGAATAGATATATGTATGTGTGAGTAGCTATTTTGATACAGTAAGTGTATGTGTGAAATCCAGCCTAGTGCTGTCAGTACCAAAATTCCCTGTGGATCCAAATAGAACTTCATCTTATATCTAATAAACAAATTTATAGGTATTCTAGCTGAGATTTTGAAGACCACTAGGAGGAATTGGCATCTGAATTCCATATGGAATCTCAAAATTTTTTGCTTTGCTTTGTGTCTATGTAGTCAACCACATTAATCAGTAGTCATATACAACTCCAGGTTGCTGTCAAATTATTGTTCACTAAATGCAAATAATTTCATGTGCACATTTGTATGAACTTTATTTATGAACATGTTTTCCAAGAAGCACAGCTGTGAGTGCAAATGTACACATCCTGTCCTGACAATTCAGTCCTTATCTTGGATCTGCTATTTAGTCTCTCAAAATAAAAAAAAGCTCACAATAGCAAACAAACAAACAAAAAGAATTAAAAAGCTTTTCCTCAGACTTCCCCTGAAGCAATATCCAAAATATACTGTTGGGTTTATTCCTGATGAAATCTTGAAACAAAACAAGAAACCTCCCTTGGATGAACTCCCCAGGCCTGAGCAGATCTAGTTTAATTTGCCACAGTCCTTTGTGGAGCTGCTGTTCCTGGGAAAGCAGCAGGTCTTGATCTTGGCCTCTAACAGATGGCCCCAACAATATGACAGTAATAGCATCTGACATGTGTTGTTTCAATAATCTCTCTAACTCTCGGAGAAGTATGCAAGCGTTACATACCGTGTGCTGCTTCAGGTTGCTATTTTTGGCATGGTTCTGCTGGCATATGTTATGATGAAGCATTCACAACATCTTACATTTCCATCATAAAATAAAGGGGAATTAAGAGAGTAGGTCCATAAGCCTATCATTTAACCTTGTTCCCAAGGCAACACTTCCTTCGCATAAGGACCAGCTCCACAAAAACCAGAAGTCTCAAACTGCATTTTGAGAGATTAGCTGTATTGCAGAAAGTGGAGTCCTGAGGGTGTAAGAGACACAAGTTGATGGAAATATTTATGGCCCAGCTCTCCAAGTGTTTCACACTGAAACATAATCAGAGTTTTCTACAACATGTATTAAATAGCAGCAATCTACAATCTGAATGGCACCCGGTGATTAGGGAGCTGTGAGGAGGAGTATCAGAGGGGACTGAGTGCCCTGTCAAGATGAAGTTTTCCTGCTAATTACAAGGGTAATGAACACATCCCCTTTCAAGCCCAGAGGACTTTCTTAAGGAACTTGTGATTTTACTCATTTCCAGGTTTAACAAAATAGTATTTCAGGCAGGGAAATGCTTTCAACTGCAAGCAGCAAAACCTAAAGGAGAAATATCACTGATTTTCACTGAGTGCAAGTCATTGAAATGTCTTAGCATCATAAACTACTCTTGTTCGCTTTTTTCACAAATGAGCTGCTGCCAAATAGAGGACAGACGGCAACAAGGAAACCCATTTCAGCTGCTTTCCTCCTCAATTTGCAGTTACACCCCCTACCATTTTTCCCTTAAAATCTTATCTAGCTTCTCATAAAATGATTTATTGTTATTGTCATGTGGGTTGTTTATTCAGCCGATGAAGGACAGGTTCCAACAGCCCTCCCTTGCCTATCCCTTCAGGCCCTTACCTCTCCGTGACTTCGGTCGGTCGACTGCCTTTTCCTCTGTCTTGACTCAGCCCTGCTCAGCTCCTGTATCCCCATCTTCCCCTCACAGTCCTGTGCCTTTTTAACTATCTCTTCTCCAAAGAAATAAGGACTCCTTTTAGTGCCTCTGAAGCGGTTCTTAAGTGGAGAGGT